>NC_026499.1:257566-403590 GCF_000328475.2 Mycosarcoma maydis
GATCGTTTCGATACCCGACTCCCTGAGCGCCTTGATGGCTTGCGAGCCCGAGTAGTCGAATTCGCCCGCCTGGCCGATGGAAAGACCACCGGAGCCAACAAGGACGACCTTTTTAACGTCGGAGCGCTCGACTTTGGGGAGGTACTTGCTCCATTTCTGTAGACCCGTGGCAGCCGGTTCGATGTCCTTGACGGCAGCGCCGGCTACGCGCGAAGAAGCGGGCGCATTGAGGAGCGCCGAGGTAGAGAAACGCGAACGGAAGAGCTGGCTAGCGCAAGTGGCGAGACGCTTGCAATTCAACGACGCCGTTGCGGCATTGCTGTGGAGGGTGCGAGCCGCGGTGGGCAGCTGCGAGGTAGAAGCCAGCTGCGAAGCCGAGTTGGCGCCTCGAGAAACGGCTCGGATGCTTCGATACATGACGATCGATCACAAGCTTGCGAGACGACGACGGTAGGGCTTGAGGAGGAGCGACGACGTTTCAAGTCGGATCTGGCTACTGCTGGGCTATCTTATCAACTACAAACTTGCAAGCGACCGGATCGGAAAGCCGGGGTCGGGGGACGTCTGTGCGCCGATAAGGGCGAGCGGGGCACGTGAGGCTTGAGGAAAGAACGAGTAGCGCGGAAGAACAGGATTGACAGGCAGCAGGGTCTCGTGCAAGGAGGATCTAGTGGATCTCCGGGTTAGTAGCCAAGCTCGAACAAGGAGGAGCTAGAAGGCTGCAAGAACGAGGAGGAGAGAGCTGTTGAAGGACAAGACGGAGGGGGGAGAAGACGAAGCCGGACTGATATCCGGAGAGGGATGGGCATTTTCAATCATCCATCGAGCGCCAGTCAGCTGCTCTTGTTCGACTCATCGCTCGACTAGTCACAGAGTGACGCTGGCTGGCTATCTGAGCGGATGAAAAAAGCAGAAGAAGAACAGGAAGAAAAAAAAATTAGCAGAAGGAGAAAGAGAAGCGGGAAAAAATTAGGGTTTTCCTTTCCTAGTCAGACAAATCTACCATCGGATAAGAAACACATCCACTCTCTTTCTGTGGCCTGTGTAGTGTATTGTTTCGTTCTTTCTTTTGACGAGTCTCGGCCTGCACTGCTCGTTCCTGTGCGCAGTGCGCAAGGTGGCTCGATGTTTGGCTTGATTGGACAACGCGCCGATGAGTCAGTCGACTGCCTGTGTATGATCTGTGATCGATCACGCTTCCATCTCGCTCCAACATGGATGTGCTGCTCACTGATTGGCTGCTTTTCGCACTCAGAGCCAATCACGAATCACGAATCGAATGACTCACAACTCGAAACAAGATGAGAAAAGACCAAAGCAAAAAAACAATACAGAATCCGAAAAAAATAATTAAGTTATCAGAATCGGCAGTGCTGCTTCAGCTTTCATGTTTGCGACTCACGACTCGCAGACTCGCGACTGTGACTGCAGCGTCGTCTCATCACGAATTCAGATCTCGCCCGACGATCGGAACGCACCAACGCACGCACGGTGATTGGAGATAACTCAAGTCGAGCTCTCCAACCGAACACGCGAGCATGACTCACACTTGACACGCTGTGACTCGCTCCACCTGACGCCTGCCAAGACGGCCAGATTCAAACGCCTTGCAAATGCCGTCGCCAGACGTGAAATCGCGTCCACGTTCGGCTCGGCTTTTGGCACTTGCATTCACAGACTCACACTCACACTCGTCACTGAGACTCGTGACTGTGACTGTGATTGAGCAACTACTTGCATTCACGATTCGCTCGCTACTTACCGCTTCTATCGGCCACCTTCTCCAGCTTGCTATCACGCTCCAGACGTCCGTCCCGCTTCGAAATTTCAGTACGCCTCCGAACGTGCGGCGCATGCTCGCCAAGCTCGTCGCAGCGTGGTACAAGTACACTTATCCGCGAGTCGTGAAAAACCATGTGTGCTGCGCTGTGGGTGTTCTGCAGATCGGGTAGCGATCGGGCAAGTGTTTGGTCAATCTACGATCCAGCCGTCTGTCGCTATCCATCGTGCATGCTTGATCGTCGTATCATGCAGACATTCGTGCTTGCGTTATCAGTCGCAACGTGTCTTGACACGCATCAACCATCCACAGTTGACCACGCCAAACAACGTGATGCAACACCGCAGCATCAGTTGCACAATATCAATGACAAGTCGGCTCCCCCTTCAGGCAATTTGAAACTCATCCGCAGCGTGAGCTCCCAAGACGCCGTGCTTCTTGCTCATCTTGCCCAACGCCCTAACCTTGGCGTACATCCTCGCCTCGGCGTCGGTCTGCTTGGCCTTGTCATCCGCCACTCCTGCAGCTGCTGCTGCTTTCTGTGCCTCCCTAGCGAGCTTCTTGCTTCGATTCGAGCCGTCGGCATTCGCCACAATGCTCTCCGTGAGTTTGGCAAGCGCTGCCTTGTCGAGTTCAAATGCGTCGCCTTTCTTGTTGGAATGCGATTCGTAATCTGAGCCTGCGTCGTCGGACGAGTCGGACGAGGAATCGCTCTCGGCAGTGTCGGGTGCGATGCGCATGCGTTTCTTGTTGGTCGTTTCGTGCGAGCTTGCAGGTGTGCTGCTAGCACCTATCGCTGAACTCTTGGCACCCAGAGAGCGAGGAGCCTCTCTCAGTGCAAACGCCTTGGCCAGATGTCCTAGGTGCAACGCCCTCACGTTAAAGTACTGCTTCTCCTCGGCGCTGTGCGTAGCATACGCTCGAACGTGGGACAAAAACGCTTTTCTCGCCAACAAACTCGGTCGCTCTCCCGAAATCACCCATCGTTCAAACGCCAATTGCACCTCGGTCGCTCTGGATTGGTACTCCAACGTCCCCATCGTTCCACCCATGCCTTGCTGTAGCACGAGCTCGATCGATGCTGGCGTAATCTTTCTCGTCGAACCCTGCTTCTTGGACTCGATCTCGGAACAAGAACAAGATGCCGAATCAGACGACTGAATCGTCATGTGCGACTCGAGCACGTGCTCCACCCAACCCAACTCCTGAGGTAGCACGAGCAACCAACTCTCACCCGCTCGACCAACACGCGCCGTACGACCAACGCGATGCAAATACTCTTCGATACCTCCTTCCGTAGGCGGGTCCAGTTGAATCACACATCCAACCTCGGGCAGATCGAGTCCACGACTGGCAACGCTCGTACAAAGCAGAATGCTTCCCTGAAATCCTTGGCGTTCGGCCGAATGTTTGGTGCGGATCCCAGAGAACCCCTTCAGGCTGCTGATTCGTTCTTGTTGCGTCATCGATCCATGCAATCGGTAGATGGGCACATCAGGGATCAGTTCCGATGTGACATGCGTCGCAAGCTGCGCATCTTGTACTTGAACATCGGCGGAAGCATCGTTTTCGGATGCATTCATTCGAGCACCGCCGAAAGCAGCGTAGTGGAAATCCACCGAATCGGTGCAACTCATGAACACGATCACACGACCAGCACCGGCTTGATGATCGACATGTTGCCACTGACGACGTGCACGTGAGATATAGGATCGCAACAGAGAGAGAAGCGTCACCAATCGAAGCTTGGGTGGAGTCGTGACAAAACTCTGTGCCAGTTGCGCCGGAGCTGCGAATTTGACGGCTCTCTTTTGCAACGTCGAGTCTGCATCCGTAGTAACTTGCGTGCTTGTTTCGGCAGCGTCCGACTTGACACCGCGGATAATCTTGGGATTCACCAGCGTTTTTCCAGCCAAAACTTGAACGTGTTCATCAAGCGTAGCGGAGCACAGCACGACTCTCCTAGCGTGAGCCCACCAAGCCATACCGAGTGTGTCCATGACGTCTGCGTCTGGGATCCAGTCGGCATCACCTGGAGCGGTACCCTCTTGGTACGCTGGCATAGCCTGTCGTGCTGCAGTACACGCCAAGTTGCGTCGGCCATCGAGAGCTCGAACGATACCTGTAAGCTGTTCTTCGAAACCCATCTCCAATAATCGATCGGCTTCATCCAGGACGAGCCAACGGCACTTGCCCACATCAAAGCTGGACGTGTTCTGCAGATGGTCCAGCAGTCTTCCTGGTGTAGAGACAAGGATAGGGCAACCTTTACGCAGTCGTTGCTTCTCGTGGTTCTTTGTGGATCCACCGGAAAGCAGACCAGGAACCAACCATCTCGTCCTGCGCACAGTGCCCTCGACCTCTTGATTTTGCTCCTTGAGACTAAGAGCAAGAGAAACGAGCTTTTCGAGCACCTCGTAGATCTGTCTTGCTAGCTCACGTGTGGGAGCGAGGACAATCGCGAGCGTTCCGACGGATCTGTCGATAAACGACTCCTCGCAGAGCGGCAGCAGGCTCTGCACGATGGGAAGCAGGTATGTGAGCGTCTTACCGGAACCCGTTTGTGCTTGAATCAGGATATCGCGATCGAGACCGGGGTGGAGGAGGTGAGGTAGCGCTGCTTTCTGGATCGCAGTGGGATTGGATCCGATGTTCATCTTGGAAGCTAGGTGGTAAACAAGCAGTGGATCCAAGCCGCAAGATGCGAAATCAGAACCTACCGATGGAGCATTGGTGGGATGGTAAGCTTTACGTTGGAAGGGTGTCAAAGCAATACTCGAATCTTCCAGAACACCGTGCGCGGGGAAGAGTGTGCTGACAATACCGCCGTTGGTCTGTTTTGATGCCGACGAGGAAGCGCCAGCACTAGCGAAAGAGGAACCAGCTAGCTTTGTCACGGGAGCTATGGCCTTACGGCTTGAAGAGGCAGCTGACGACGTGGTCTGACTGCTTCTAGAAGTGATGGGTGCTGACTTGGCAGTTTCAGAACGAGGATCGAATCTGGGCGCACTGAGCGCGGCTGAAGATGTAGATGTAGCTTCGATCCTTTGCCTTTTGGCAGCTGGAGACTCGTTTGCCGATGCAGGTGCTGGAGACAGCCGGGCTGAAGCAGGAGTGACTACGCCTTGGACGCTCTCAATGGGAGCTACGGAGCGGTTCTGCTTAGGTGCTTGCTTTCTCAACTGGTGTGCGGTCCGCTTTTGGGCAAAGCGAGCCTTGGCCGTCTGCTTTGAACGCTTGGACGAGACTGACGCCGATCCTGCTGCAGGCGCAGCAAAGTTGAGCATGAGCCCATCATCGTTGTCGTCCATCGTTGCTGTTGTAATGTCCAGTTTGTCTGCAAGTACAACGGGCTGCCTCAACGGTGATGTTGTTGATCAATGTGAACCTCCAAGGAATGAGCCGGGTCGCAGCCAACTTGAGCTGGGAGTGTGGCTCAGGGTCTTGCACGTCTTCCACAGTCGTTGGCCCGAACTGTTTGTTTTCCTGTCTCTCTCCACGCTTCACTCGGACTGCCAAAAAAGAAAAAAAAAATCCCCAAGAAAGAAAAAAAAAAAAAAGACTCAAACAACCACGAATCTTTCTTGAAATTTTCTTCGGAGCTGCACGCTGCAGCCAATTTCTTCATCCGTTTCCCGAGAATCGTGAATGGACGGAGCAATCACTAAGTTATCACGAAATTTTTGTTTATTCACCCAGACTCGGACTTGGACTCGGACTCGGACCCGTGACTGTGGCTGTGGCTCTGCAATCTTGAATTGTTGTTGAAAAATTCGTGATTCAGGGTCGAAGCAACGAACCAAAAAAAAAGTGGAAACTTTCAACCAATTTTCATTTTGCACTTTGCAGCCACAATCACAAATAGCTGAATTGCCGGTGAGTGGTGAGTGCCGTGCAAGTCGTTGACCTTGGCGCGCCTCACGTTTGACCATCATCATCTCATCTCGAGCCATCGTTGCTACGTTGCTACAAACCCTGCTACAAACCCGAGTAGGAGGGTGATCAGGCTCACACTATGCCGCCAACAACCTCACCAGCTGTTGTCAAGGCGAGTCCTCTCGTCAACGAAGGTGGTCTCGTTCATCGAAGCAGAGCTCGAGGCTTGCTCAACGCCGACAACCTTCCCGCCCTGCAAAACTTGCTCAAGCGTCAGCCCGAAGCGTATGTCGAGGAATTCAGCGCACAATGGAACCACTACCAGTCGTTGAGAAGCATCTTTGCTTGCGAGCTCGACGCTGGCAATCTAGCAGTCGCCTCCACAGCGATCCGAATCAACAAGGATCAGGCGAGCAAGTTTGTGTCGCTCATCTCGTTTGTTACGCAGTTGGCACCAAGTTATCCCGAAATCACTAGCGATCTTGCCAACCATCTGTCGGATCTGCTGTTGAATCACCATTCGGCATTGAGTCCGGATATCAGAGCCAGCTGTCTTAGAAGTCTGATCCTACTACGCAATCGCGATGTTATCAGCTCGGAACAGCTCTTGCAGACGCTCTTCCCGCTGCTCAGCGTCACCACTTCGGCAGCAGTGAGGACTTCGGTTCAAGCGACGATTCTGCAAGATATCAAAAACGCCAACGCGAAATCCAAAAATCACCGTCTTAACCGCGTCGTCCAAGGCCTGCTGTTTGGTATCGTACAGAAGGGCATCGATGCCTCTTCCGGTGGCTCTTCGCTACCGCCGCCCAAGAAGGCTCAGTCGGCAGGCAAGACCGAAGCTCTCTGGGCGGTAAGGTTAGCTGCCAACCTGTGGAAGAAGCAGATCTGGACGGATAGCAAAACTGTGTCTCTGCTTGCACTTGCGTGTTTCCATCCACATCCGCGTGTGCAATCTTCGGCGGTGCGATTCTTCCTTGGCGATCTGCACTCTGCGCAAGACGATGCCGACTCTTCGGGATCGGACGACGAAGGTCCTGACGTCGACGCTCTCATGCATGCTCGCAAGGTCAACAAAAAGACGCGTTCGGGAGACAAGAAGATGCGTGCTGCCGCGGCGGTTGCCAAGAAGAAACGCAAAGCCAAAGCGGAAAATGCGCTCGAGGGTAATACCAAGGACACGAGTAATTTGGCTGCGCTGTATCTGCTCAACGATGCGCAGAATTTTGGCGAAAAGCTGTTCGACAACCTCAGCCGTGGCGATCGCGAGAAACGCCATACGATCGAAATCAAGATCCGGCTCATGCAGTTACTCTCGCGCGTTATGGGTGCGCACAAGCTGTGCGTGCTCAGCTTCTACTCGTACATTGTCAAGTACCTCGTACCGCACCAGCAGCATATCACGCACATCCTCGTCTCGCTCGCTCAGAGTGTACACGACCAGACGCCGCCAGATGTGATCACGCCCGTGGTGCGCAAATTGTCCGACGCTTTCGTTCACCCCGGTGTCAGCAGCGAGGTCGTCGCAGCGGGCATCAACAGTATCCGCGAAATTTGCCGACGCCAACCCTGGGCCATGGAAGAGACGCTCCTTGAAGATCTGATCAGCTACCGCAAGAGCAAAGACAAGGGTGTCTGTGCGGCATCACGTGGTCTACTCGCGCTGTACCGCGAGGTGAACCCTGCGATGCTCAAGAAGAAGGAGCGTGGAAAGATGGGCTCGCTTGCCGTGCACGAGGGCCGAGCGGCGGCGCCGTTTGGTGTAGACCCGGAGCAGGTGCACGGTATCCAAGGTATCGATCTGCTGGAGAAGCATCTGGAAGAACAAGAGAAACGAAAAGCTGCCGATCAAGGTGAACAGCACCATGACAAGGATGGCGAAGAGGAGGAGGATCAAGGATGGGAAGGGTGGGAGGAGCAATCGGACGAGTCGGGCGATGACGAATCGGAAGATGGATGGATCAACGTTTCCAGTGATGACGAGGATGGGGTTTTGCGACTGTCGGATTCCGAGTCTGACTCTGACGACGAGATGCGCAAGCACAAGCGTAGTGTCAAGGAGCGTCTCGTCGCTGCACGAGAGAGACGTCAGAAGAAGCGCGCGCAAGTGCAACGTAAAGCTCAACGACAAGCGCTTCGCGATGCAGGTCAAGTCGACGTAGCCACGTCGGACTCAGAATCGGAAACGCACGTCTCGGACACACCCGACTCGCAAGCGAACCACGGTGCCCGCACCACGCAACTTGACTCCGAGCTTGCAGCCGAAGAGAACCACATCTCCAAGCTCGCCACTACGAAAATCCTGACGCCTGCCGACTTTGCCAAACTCACCGAACTGCGGATCGCCGCGGCGCAAGACGCCATCTCGCAAGGCGGTCTCGCAGGCAATCGAGCCAAACGACAGTTGGATCAACTCAAATCGCTCAAACGCTCCACCACCTCTTCCTCGACCCACCTGCTGGATCAAGCCGACATCCTCGGTCCACGCAAAAAACAAAAGGCTACCTACCAAGACCGAATCGACTCGATCGAAAAAGGCCGTCAAGACCGCGAAAAGTACGGCTCCAAAAAGGGCAAGAAGAACAAAGAAAACGACTCGTCCACCACAAACCGCGAGAAACAAAAGTCGAAAAACTTCCAGATGATCGCCAGGAGCTGGTCCGTCAGGAGCAAGAAAAACGCCAGCTTGAGGGAAAAGAGTAGAAGACTAAGAAAGCACGTCGAAACAAGCAAGAAGCGTTTGAAATGATCCCCCCCACCCCACACCTCTCCTTTCTTACAACATACTCAACAGTCTACCTCTCGCACAAGCTTGAATACAATTCGCCATTCTCCCACTGCCACCTTGCAATTCTGTGATCCTCACTCTCGCCGATTCAAACCACACCCAACACTCGTGACTCGATGCCAACAAAAAACTTGAGTTCATCATATGTACATGTCTCTCTCCGCGACTCGCTCTCAATTCATCACCCCCCTCTGATTCCGATGCTGATGAGACTCGGTAAACCTGAGAACAAAGTTGACCACCACCGCCGACAAGATAGCTCCACAAAGAATCGTAGGGCCATACGCATCAAAGTAGATGTTGCTACTTTCCCTCTGCCTGATCTTCAACGCTCTGATGACAAAGATGATGCCGGAATACGCGATTCCGATCAGAGCGACAATGGTGAAGAAGGAGCTTGCAATCAGACCCGTCCTATCACCGGGGCTGCTGAAGTTCAACAGACCGACGGCGAGTGCCGAAAGGTAGACGTTGAACTCGAGCCACTTGAGGAACGTTCGCTCGTTGGCAAAGTACACTTTCGGTTCGATGCGGATGGGCACGCTGACCTTCTTACCCGGTTGCGCGTAGAAATCGCGCACGTACTCGACATCGGGTCCACGAGGTACTTCTTCATCTTGACCTTCGAGCGCACGTCGTACAGGATCGTCCTCGTCGTCTGCCTCGCCGGCGTCCGTGTTGGCGTCGTCGGCGTGCTCGTGCGACGAGCCTTTGGTGTTCCAAAGCCGTTGAATGTTTTTCGGCGTCAGCTTCGAGAAGAAATGATGGTCGTACCGATGCGACGGTGCAAGGATCTCCTCACGGGTAGGCGCGGCCGACTTGGACTTGGACGGTCGTTGATCCCTCACCACCGAAGCCGAGGCAACGGCGAGCATGCCACCAGCCGCGTTCGACGTCTTGTCCGGGTTCTCAGCGAGCTGCTTCTCGAGCTCCTGCTGACGCAATCGGATGTTGCGCTCTCGCTCCTCCCTCGCTTCTCGGATGCGCGGGTCGAAAGCCGAGATGCCGACGTTGTTCGCCTCACGCGACTCGTCTGCCATAGCATGACCGCGCTCGTCGTCGTCAGCGCCCTCGAACTCGTCCTCCGACACAGGCTCGTTGTACGGCGTGTGGCCGCTCCTCGAGGCAGGAGTATCAGGCCTCGACGAGCCGGCTGGACTATGCGTCATGGAGCTTGGACGCTCGATGGCGAGGTTGTTGGAAGGAGGCTTGCGGATGTCAATGTCCATCTGGGGTAGCCAGAAGGGCACCAGGTCGACACGGTTGGGCAGCAGGGTGGCACACCCGTGGATGAACTTGGAGAACTTGGGCACAGCCTCGACCAAATGACTCGAGACGAGGTCACGGATCCATTGAGGAGGTTCTTGTCCAAGCTGGGTCTGCAGCTTGACTTCGAGAACGCCGTAGGGGAAGCGTTCGATATCCTCGGCGGGCAGCTGGTCAAAGGGGTAGTCGATGCCAATGTCCATGCGCCTCCAGTTGTTGCCTGCACGCTGACGGCCATCCCAGTTGTCCTCGCGCACAAGCGAAAGTTCGGTGTCAAGCGAGATGCGCACACGCGCATCGCCAGGCAGTTGGAAGGCGGTACGGTTGTAGAAACTGCGCATGACGGGTTGGAGCTTTCGGGTGAGGACCGAGTACTGCACCTCGTTGGCGAGCTGGAGCATCGAGTCAATCTCCTTGTCCGACTTTTTGCCTTTTTTGCGGAGCGCCTCAAAGGTCTCGTCCATGGTGTAGTCGCCCTTCATCCAGGCGTTGACGTTCTCCTCCTTGATGGGGAAACGAGCCTTGACCGACTTTTCGCCGGTCCAGTCCTCGCGATGCGTCTTTCGCTCGACAAAGATCTGCTTGTTGTCCATACCTCCGTACCAACGCAGACGAATGGCCTCGGCACCTTCGGTCTTTTCTAGACGGCCAAGGTAGAGCTCGAGGTCCTCGTTGTCGTAGTAGATGGAAGTGATGGCCGAATCCTCCTGTTGAAACTCCTTGTCGGCGTTAAAGACAAGCACGGGGAGATGCTTGAGGATGATGAGCTTGAGAGGCACAATGTTGTCAGGGTGGACCCAGTACTTGGTGGTCTGACGAACAAAAGCGGATTGGCTGCCACCGGCACTCGAGTCGCCCTGAACTGGGTTTCCACGTGTGCGGACGAGGTCAAAGAGTTTGGAAAGCTTGACGATAAGCTGATCGTAGTTCTCCTTGTAGAAGGGACGTGACGAGAGGTAGTGCTGGACGAACTCCTTTCGGAGCAGACGACCGGTCTGCTTGTCGTGCTTCTTGACAATCTTGTGGAAGCCGGTATAGTTGAGCTTGGTGAAGAGTGCAAGGTCGTGGACGTCGGCGATGATGATGGCAAGGCGCTCTTCGAGTTCGAGGAATCGCTCTTCGAAAGCGTCACTATCTTCCGTGTCGGAGTCGAACTCGTCATCGGAACCGGCGTCGTGAGCAGCGTAGAGGACGTTGCCGTCGGGACCGATGCTCCTGCGTTTGCGGTGGGGATCGTCGTCGCCTTCGACCTCGGAACCGGCACGGGACGAAGGGCGAGAGTTGGCACGGGAGGGAAGAGAGGTGGAGGAATTGGGACGCGAGGAAACAAGAAGATTGACTTCGGACTGGGCCTGCTTGATACGCTCAGTGAGCTCCGAGACCTTGACCTTTTGGAAGTCGTAGACCTTGTCGAGCTCCTTGCTGAGGATGGCGACAAAGTCGTCTTCGTCCTTGTCGGTCCAAACGCCATTGTTTTTGGCCATGCGATTCTTGATCTCCTTTTTGAGCTCCGAGTACTGGAGGTACTTGTCAGCCCATTCGGCGTAGAGCGACGTCTTGATGGTGCGTCCGAATTTCATGGTGATGATAGCAGAGAGCTGCTCGCTAGCGACGTGACACTTGAGAGGTTGTGACTGTTGTGACTGCTGTGACTGGGCAGAGCGTGCGCGGCTGTGTGTTTGTGGATGCTAAGCTGTGGCTACCGTGCTCGGCGCAGCTAACGGCTGAAACGAGCTTGCGATGCGAAGCAGACGAACACCGGTGGTGATGGGAAGAGAAGCGGATGTACCGACCAGGTGACGAGCTGACAGATGCAGGTGGGAGGAGGAGAAAGGTAGTAGGGTGCGGGGACAGGTGGACAACGAGGCAGCCGAGTCACCCGAAGAAGAGAAGATGGGCTCGGATCAGGCAAAGGACAAGGGAAGAGAAGGAGCCTCGAAAGGAGTCAGCGTGGCGATTGCCCAAGAAGCAGTCAAGCAGCCAAGCCGACGGGGCGAACAAGCCTAGATTCGGGTGCTTCGATAGAGAGGTGATGGCCAAGAGCAGCGACGTCCAAGCAAAAAGAGAGGCTAAGAGGTTAGCCGATAAAAGTCACGAGTGCCGAGGTGAGAATACAAGCTTACTACCAGCTCCAACTTACGTAGCTTTCCAGACGCAGATGAGTGACGCAAAATCACCCAAATTAGCAAGGCACACCGCAACAGCAGTTCCCTTGGCTGGGTGGAAGCACGCGAATTTCATGGTTTTTGTATCAACTTTGCTGCACAAAGAGGAACGTGCTCGTCGTCTAGGCATATATTCGTGATTTAATCATTCACATTCCCAAAATATTATAATTAACGAGATTTGCATCACAGCTCCGGTTTCAATCTTGTTGCACAAGTCACAGAGTAACGAGTGAGTGCGCAAGTTGTGAGTGTGCAGCCCAAAATAAATAAAATAATATTTCACAATTGGCATCCTTGTAATTGCCCTTTTCAGAGCCGAGGAGTCAACCAAACAGCCAACCAGCCAATCCCCTCCTCAGTCACATAGGTCCGGTCTTGGCTGCTGGAAGAGACGCAATCACAATCATGGACAGCCTTAACCTCTCCACGAACAAACGTAAACGATATGATGACAAGCCTTAGCTCGTAGGCGTGTTCAACGCGTCGGATAGCTACGAGGGCCACAGTTGCCCATTGCCACCTTGCGCCGTCTAGTCGACCTGTGATGACGCTCCTTCATCTTCTTGCCTCTTGCAGCGTGATTCGGCGAGACGCCGCAATCCAAACTCGACCAGAAACACGAATCTGCCGTCGGCTGCAGAGGCAAGAGTAATAGGCTAGAGGGGTGCAAGCGACCAGCTCAGGTGCATCCTGTGTGTCTGCCCATGCAGATATCGAGTTTTAAATTGTGCTCATCCGTCGTCGACTGAGGCTGAGGCTGCCTCATATCGCCTCGTCGATCGTTGCTACATGCTTGCCGTCAAGTCGTCACTTTCGTGTCTGTTCGGCGTTGGAAACAAGCAGAGTTTCGCAACGTGTTCACATGACGATCAGCAAACAAACCGGCATCATCCGCCTGAACCACGTGTTTGGCTTGAGACCAGCATGAACAGCATGCGACCAGCTAACATTCCCTGTAATTGACCATCGGGAATGTTCTGAGCGAGCTCTCACGCTGCTACCTCTGTAACAAGTGTTCGCCACCGTCTCAAGCCTAGATGGCAGGATGGCAGGAGTGCAAAAGCTGGATTTGAATTCATATTCACGATCCTGCCAACTCATGACTAACTTATGTGTATGTCTCCGTCTCTGCCATTCTTGATTCACGACTGATACTGTATTTTTGTATTTTTGTCTGGGGTTTTTTTTTTTTTTTTTTTCTGTTTTGACTCACGATTCACGACTCGTGACTGTCGAAGCACAGCGTCGATCCGAAGGTGTCAGGCTCGAGGAAATTGTATCGGCACAACCACGATTCTGGCTGCAGATTGCTTTGTTTCGCTGAATGTTCAACACGATACTTTGGTCGGTCACAAACTGGCTCAAGAGCTCAAGACACATGTGTCCACTTTGACTCTGTGGTACCTTGAAGCGTTTCTTTCCATCTTCCAAACGTCGACTTGCGCTTGCTGCAATGCAGGTGATGTTGGAATTGTGATTCGTGACTGACTGGTATCCCACAAAATCGCTCTCTCAACCAATTCACGAATATTCGGACAGCCACTTGCCTTGAAAACATGCCCAAACAGAAGACGGTGCAAACCCTTGGTGCTTAGACCAATCACAAGCCAACGTTTACCCACGTGCTTACTTCCGCTCTCTGAATTCTTGATTTCCATTCACGATTTTACACGCCGCGCACCGTGCAGTCGTGACCCTTACTTTCTTCACGTTTTTTGTTTATTTTTGGTTGCCCAAAACATCACTTCTCACTCGGGAAATTTTCCGATACCGCCATCAACACGCAAGGCTCAGTGCAACACGCAACATGGCAAAGTTTTCTCGCTTGTCACTCTGACCAAGCCATTCCCGATTCATTGCCCGATCTCTCGCCCTCCTTGATCACCTCGTGCCTCGATTCCACGTCCATCACTGATCCTGGTTCTATCGGGCTGTGCTCAAAAAGCTTTCTCTACAAGCAAACAAAGGACGGCCCTTCCTGTTTGGTAAATCTCCATTTGACTGTGCGGGTATAAGTAAAGACACAGATCATATCAAAATCGAGACGACAACCGTGCGCTCGTCGGATGGGACAGGCCATCCTAGTATGCATGGCAAAATTGCGTGTAGGTGACGTTGCAACTAAGCGCCCACACCACCAACAGCAAGAATCGGGAAAATGAAAGGCGCAGCTGCAGCTGCTCAGCTGTTAAGCAGACCTCGGATAGCCATTCGGCCGGTGCTTTCTGGCGACTCAGCTTGAGCTGCTCTGGAATCTCTTTGCTGCCAAACCAGCGTTTCGCGCGCCTCCTGCAGCACCAAACTCGAGTCTCTCTGACTAGCAACAGCTAGCTCCATGTCCACATCCCTGTCCGTCTGCCGGCAGTCTTGAAACGCGGGCCACGGACTCCACATGGCGCCCACGCTCGAGGCAGTTCGTGTGAAACGGTTTCCTTCACCGCTAAAATTGGCGATATCAGCTCTCGAATTGGGCTGGTGCAACGACATCTCGTGCGCTGCTATCGTGTGGCCTCGCAGTCGATTACCGACTGAAGGTCGATCAAGGTCCACAAGGTCAGGTCGGCGCTGGAGCACCGATGGCATGTCTTCGCGAGAAGCAGCACCCACGCTGCTTGCGTCATGCGGCATCGGCTGCGCTGTCAATGCTGCGCGAGGCGATCGCCCAGCGGATGCGTTCCGAAGCGTCTTGATCGATTCTTGACGGCTGACAGGAGCAATGGACAACTGATAGCCCGAGCCTGAACGACGCTGCTCTCCCTGTGTAGGATCCACCGAGTCCGAGTAGCTTCTCTGTCGACTGAGCGGCTTGTGTTGGTCAACATCCACCGATAACCTTCGCACCGCCACTGTCTTGTCACTCGAGTCGGTCGACGACGCCGGATCCATCAAAGACGAGACCAGACCTCCGCCTGAAGAGGCGGAAGCAGCAGCAGCAGCGTTTTCCATGTCGACCAGACGTTCAAGATCGTCAAACTCGTCGCTGTGCGCACGCTTGCCCGAGCGGATTTGTGAAAGCACCACCGGATGCAGTGTCCACCATCCGCCTTTGCCTCTTACTGCCTGGCTCTGCGCAGGATTGCCCGAAGAGCAGCTGTCGTAGATATCCTGAGCCGTTCTGGCCTTCTTTACAAAAATCTTTCCCAGCGAAAGGTTGTGGCGCACCGTGTTCTGCCAGCCTTGCGAGTCAGGCCCAGACATCGGATAGCTTGAAAAGTGAGTACTGATCCATGTGTAGATTTCGCGCAATGTCATGCGACCTTCGGGCGAAGAGGCGATCGCTTGCGTGATCATGGACGAGTACGAGTAAGGTGGGCGTCTTCTTCGACGGCTGTGCGCGATGCGGTCCACGGGCGCCGCTTGTTGAGGCACGGCGCCAACAAAGCTGCCGCCTCCGTGGCCCATTCGCCCTGGCGGAGGCACAAAATCGCCCTGATATCCAAGCTCATGCGGTCCAATCGGGGTGTACAGAGGCGATTGAGACGACACGTGATGCTGCGCCATCATGAAACGCTCGCGCTCGATCTGTTCTCCTCGAGAAATTCCGAGGTGATGCGCAGCGGTCGCACCGACTAAAGCGCGGTCAAACGGCCTGATAGACGGCTGAGAAGCAGCATAAGCACCCGAATAATACGGCGCTGCTTCGTGCTCAGGAGACACGCCTTCAGTCGACATCATGACCGATCCGCGGTAAGGATGGCCGCGCGAGTTGGGACGCGAGCCAGTCATCGGGCGGCTTGGAGGTGGGGGGGTCCTTGCCAAATCAGAAGCCGCGTGGCTGGATCGGCTCCATTCCGACGAAGCTGGACCGAAATAATCGCTGCGGCTACGTGTGTCGGCTGGCGAGCGCTGACGGTCGACCGTCACGGGAACAGCCATGCCGGATGCGGATGGCAAGTAGGAATCCTCCATGCTAAGGCTGTCCATGTTGAGAGGCGAACAGGGTGTGCCTGGCCTGGAATGGCCCTGCGGCGCGCGCGCCATGACGCTCGAGTTGATCATCTTGGCCGGTATTTGGCCCGACACTCTTCGAGCAGGCGGTGGCAGCAGATGAAGAGGTTCTGGATTGGGGCTCAAAGGAGCAAACAGGATGGGAGACTGGCCCGAAGACGGTCGATGCGTCGGTGACTGTCGGTGGGATAATGCAGACTCTCCGACCTGATGACGTGGGAACTCGTCTCGGTAGGAGCGCACCTCTTCCCACGACCGTGGCGGCTGCGATACAGACTCCTCATGACCGCTGTAAGGATGGTGCGACGGACTGTGAAGGCGCCCACCAATAAAAGATCTTCCGCGCACGCGGGTGCTGTCTGGGTGTGGCAGCGACAAGGTGTTGGAGCGTCCTCTGTTGCGACTCGGCCCTATGCCGCCGATGCGCTCGGCGTTTGGCGGATGGGACGAGATGTTGACGGGCTGCGCGTGACCCATCAGATCTGCGCGTGGTCCGGCGCGAGATCTTTGATCAGAGGCTGCATGGAATTGCTCGGAGCGATGAGCTGGGGATCTCTGCTGCGGATCAGCCTTGAGAAGATCGTGAGCATGAACATGATCGTAGGTGCGCAATGTAGGGCTAGCGCCTGTGTCAAGCTGTGCTGGCGGGCTTGCACCCGGTGGGGCGCGAGTAGAGTGCATATAGGGATGATGCCATGACCGTTGACGAGCCTGTGGGCTAGACCTCTGCTCCGGAGCGTCTGGGCCAGGGTCTGCGCCGTAGGAACTGGATCCGAGCCAAGGCGCATGTGCTGCCAGACGCGAGGGTGGCGTTGGATCGCGTCGCTCGGCGCCAAAACTTTCCATTTGTAAAGGTAAGGGCTGTGAAGCGTGGTAAGGCGAACGGCTGGGATAGAGGAGGGAGGTCTGGGGGCGGCGTCGGTTGACGTCAAAGGAAGGGGGCGATTGCGGTCGCAAAGAGGCTAGCATCTATGCCACAAGTGCCACAACGAGCGCGAGATGCGTTGCGCACATGCAACGAGCAGTATGATGAAATTGTGATGGAAAGGGTGTCAAGGTGGCCTTGTGACTATGTCGTTCGTCGCGGTGATGACTGGGACGTGTCTGGTTCTAGCCGAGAACTCCAAACAGTGAACAGTACCAAGAGAGTTTGGAGCGGCAACAGAGAGGATGCGTGCTGGATGCAGTGAATCGCTTTGCGAGTGCGGAAAAGGTAAGATTCGTAGTGTGGTTGGCTAGAAGTGCTGCAGGGCGATAGAGCCGATACCAAGTGCAGGGAGCGTCGAGCTGGATGTGGGCTCCACAAAACTGATGCTGTCAGCGGTTCGATTCAAGATTTGTCGTCTTTGAGCTGCGCAGTTTCCACATGCAAGTCGATGGAAAAAGGTACGGCGAGCAGCTGGTTACGAAGGCGATCAAGCTGAAGCGGCTGCTGAGCGGTAATGAGAGACGGTGTGCAGTGTGCGATGTGCGATGTGCGAGGTGCGAGGTGCTCACAAGAGCGACGTGTGTGGACGGGAAGTGGCAGTCCAAACAGCAACCAAAACGATGATCAAGAGAGAACGAAAAAGGTGTGTGCGATCGAGATGATTGTAATGAGGAAAGAGAATGGCGGATATAGGTGGCGAAGGCGAGAGATTCAGGTCCAAGGGGCCTTTCGACAATAAGTGGAACAGCGCCAGGCGATGCAGCAGCGTCAAGGCAGGACAAGATCACTTCTAAGACCAAGACCTTCTGTTGTGTGTGTGTGTGTGTGTGTGTGTGTGTGTGTGTGTGTGTGTGTGTGTGTGTGTGTGCGTATGTGCTTGTGTGCATGTGAGGTCGCAGCGCAGCCACCCGACCGAGTGCGAAGCGTCTCACATCTACACCAAGTTGCGGGTTTCGAGAGAATCACAATGGTACGCTTGGGGCTTAGCTGCAGATGGTTCTGGCTATGTGTTCAGAATCTGGATGCTGCAGGAAAACAAGCCTCGTTGTTGGCAGATTCCGCTCCCCTGGACCCTGGGTGTTGATGTCCCGGTTAGATTTGAAAAGAGAAAAAGAAAAAGATCAAGAGAAAAAAAAAGGATACGGATTTGCGCATTCGCCCTCTCTTGTGAACAAGGAAAGTGCCGCGCCTACGTTGAGGATTAGTGGATTAGAGGTAGGGGTAAAGAAAGGAAAAGGAAAATAGAGCGAGAGCGGAGGGCGACGAGCGACGGGGCCGAGCTGCAAGCTGGTTAAGGGGTTACATTAGTCGGAATATCACACGAGCAACGGTGACTTGAAACTCACGCGTCTCGTCTCTTTCGGGTGCGACACTGGAGTGACATGTGAGAACAAATGCCTGGAAGAGTGGCTGTGCCTTGAGGGCAGACAGCGCACAACGGTGGACCCGTTTCGCCTTATCTGGTTGATGATCCTATGCAGGCAGGCTCTGTTACAGGTAACAGGGGTTGGGCATGACAGCTCCAGGATCGCCACTCACCGATTCGTGGATCTATGGTTTGCGATGGGATCTGTGCCAAAGCGGCAGCGCACACCAAACCAGAAGACATTGGTATGCAACAAAGGGATGCGCAGACACATGAAGCCACTGCATGGAAAAACCATACACGCACGCCGAAGCAATCAGTCCACCAAGACTGACGAAGGCAGCACAAACATGCCAGTTCACCGAGACAGGCTGGGTGACAGAACGATGAATCATTGCGTTCTGTAATAGAAGAAAGAGATTGACAGCTTTCAGCAGCGACACTTCATTTAAGCTTACCAGCTCGCATACTGTGCAACGCTTCTGCACTTTGCTCCGAGGTGGCTGGCCTAGCCGGGTTGCGCGATTGTGGCTGAGGCTGGGCGAGGCGTGGGGCCCTAGAAGCGAGCAGCAAGGGTCACAAACGTTGTCTTGTAGCTATCCAATGAATTTTGAATGTCCCGTTCCCGCCTTTCTCAAGGCTTAACGCTAGCTGGATCTCCAGCGAGCCGAGTCAAGTGGAACCAAGCAAGGAGGGCGATGTGTTAGTAACTTCGGTCATCTTCCGATCACACGAAACCAATCTCGGCGCTGGTGCCGAGATCAGCCTTGTATTCTGCTTCACCCCGAAATGGTCAGAAAGTCATCGAGGCAAAAGCCCGCCCGGGGAAAGCGATCCATTTCATCAAGGTGCACTGGAGCAGTCGTAAAAAGAATCTCGGGCAGGCATGCGACGTGGGCTCAGATGCGAGTAACAAGGTTTGGGCTCGGCAGCGCAAAACAATGACATGCGACTACGGGGATCGAAATTGGTTTTCCAAACAAGTTGATTTGAATTCACTTTCGTGATTCACAAGGTGAGCATACAGAGTGAGACAGTCCTACGTGAGACGGATCAAGCATAAACATGTGGTGAGACAAAAAGATGCAATATAAGCGCTCAGGCAAGATGCATACGGCGGCAGAAACAGGACAGAGTCGTGAGTGGAAAGGATAAATCCGAATCAAACCCAAGTGAGAGAGTCACAGCGTATTCGCCAAGTTTTGCAGAGAGATACATGAGAAAAGCAGCAGATCCTGCATGAAGCGACCAGATACAGCACGACTTTGTACATACCGAGGACAAATGAATACAGCTTCGGCGATTCCCAACGATCGACACAAGCTCAAGCATCAAGGCGTGCTGCGTGCAAAACAATCGCTCCAGTTTTGAGTGTTATCGAAACCCTACAACACTCTTCCTGCTTCGTTCCGTTTATCTTGGTTTGGGTTATTCTCCAGATCATGGATCAAACGGCAAGATCACCGTCTGCTAGACCTTTCGCCTCAGAAAATAAGATCTACTCCTTTTATTTTCCTTTTTTTTATAAAAATAATTTCATTTTCTTATTTTTACGCTCCGCCGTCCACGAAGTGTGTCTTGACCTTGGTCGATACTAGAACTCGCGACTTACTGTATTCCTAGCAATCTACCCTTGTTCAATCGGTTAAACATTTATATCATACGGGGCATTCCTTGCATTTTGTGTTTTGTATGCGGTTAGGAGTGAAGATCTAGAAGATAAATTCGACAGAACTTCAACCAAACACCTTTGCAATCGAGAGTCCGAGTCGGACAGCAAAGATGTATACTTGGACTGAAGTATACTTTTGCACGCAAACGAGCGGCCTCGAATCACGAATAATCGCATTCGGTGTCATTAATATATTTAATTTCCTTTCCTTCCTTAATTGAGTGCTGCTGATTTTTCCGGGGAAGGCTTCGTGCATGGTATACCCAGATGTCTTGCTTACCTCCCACGCTTGACTTTCGAGACGAAAACAAAGAAAACGATTTACACAAAACCAAAATTGCCTTGCGTGTTGAACGAATTGAAAATCGTGAATGGCCTCGCCTTGCCTTGCTTCGAATACGGTGACGAGAGCCTGCCCCAAGTCGAGATCGTCCACACGTCTGGGCTACGACAACCAGCTTGGTCTCTCCCCTCGAAGCAATATGCACTCTAGTAGGTGGTATTCGCCGTACGTTGGAAGGCTAGACATTGGTCGTGAAGTTCGAGGAGAGTCAGAGTGCACAGAGAATGGCTTTCGGAACAGGTCAAGTTGGACTTACTCAGATCATCAGGCGCGTCATTCACGATTGCTGGGCGTTTGCGGAGTATTTTGCCGAGCCATTCTGAATCCGCCTTTGACTCTCGTGTCGCACAAATGCACATCAGAGAAAGTGGAGCGCCACTCGGATAGTGCCACTCACTCTTGACTATCCTGACAGAGTGGAAGACAATGACCAAACAGTCGAACGTTACTCGGTTCTGAGTAAACTGTAAGACGCAAGCAGAAGGCCTGGATGGTTATCTAATCACGAGTCAAAGCAAGACATAAGTACGATGAGGGAGAAAAAGAAGAAAGGAAACAAAAGGAAAGGCAAATATGATTAGCCGACCCTAAGTTCGTCTCGTCAGGGCTTCGCGACCAAGTAGCAGCACTCGCACTCATTGTTTGCTTTCTCACGATCAGAGCACACTTGTGTGGGATCAGTCGAAACCCTCAGTTTTGGTGCAAGGAACGGCGCAAGACAGCCTTGAGGGCGAGGGGAGAGGTGATTCAAATGGTATACTCGTGATTGTTCTTCTCTCGTTCGTTCCTCCAAGAATGCGGCGTTTGCTCATAGAACTCGGCAAACCAACAGAACAGACCCTTTTCCCCTCTTGAGACGCCGCTTAGTCTCCGACGCCTACCACCAGTCAACATGACTTTCATTATATGTCCACTCCTTGGCGCTTCGATCAACGTTGCGCTCCGTGCTTACGCGATTTGCCGTCATTCAAACAGGAGCTGAACAATGTTCGCCATTAACCCCATCTAGATCCAGTGTTGCTCCATGTGGCACCTGCTTTGCTGGAGCTTGGATGCACGTGTTCGTTGATTCATACAGAGACGGATACTTGCTGGCAGTTAGGGAGTTCGGCTTGCGGCAAGTGACGAGTCGATCGCCTCCATGTTCCTTCTTCGCATTTACGGCCAACGACACTCTTGGCTGCTGGGTGCTTTTTTTTTGAATCTTTGCTTTTTTGCTTGTTTGCTTTTCTGCTTTTTCCGCCGTTCGCACCGTCTCGGAACTGTGTGTTGGACCACACTATCTTAGCAAGCTCGGCTAGCTCTCCTCATCCTTTTTCTGATCGCCTAGATGTAGACTGTTTACAGGTGCACATTTGCAGGTGGAGTCCCTGCGCCGCCACGTACATTGCGGCTCACAGGCCACCTAAATCTAGTGCAAAATCATGGCGATTTGCGTGAGAGCATGTCATGCTCGTTGGGTTTCGCTTACATGAGGTGCTCAGCCTCGAGCCTCGAGCCTCTAGTCTCTCTACATGTGGTTCGCAGTACCATGGTGAATGTTTGATTCTCTGTTACCTGTCCGCATGGGTTGGAGCCATTGATGACCTGCGTTCACCTAGTTTCAGCAAGTGAGCAGGGTCGGTCCGAGTTGCAATGGCTTGCGCCAAGGTTGGTCACAGTACGTGGGCATATGGAAGAGTCAACAGAAACGAAGCATCAGATGACTCTGACAAGCTCGCACAGCCTCGCCATCAAGAGCGTCGCATCGAAGCGCGAGGATGCGGCCTTGGCGTGGCTGATGTTTTCATCTCAAAAGCTCAGCAGCACAATCACGGCCTGTGCAGTTCATGCTCTTGACAGCAACATGACCATGCAAATGCTAAATCCGCTTGCGGTGACTGCAAACCCCATGTTAATCCCCGGCCCGAGTGCCAATAGTCTTGTGAAGAGCAAAGCAGAACAATCGACGGTGTGGAAGTCAATCGACGTTGCTTAGCTAAACAGTTGCGAAGCACCAACACACAACTCGAATGCCGTGGACAAAAAATGGTTGGTGCCGTGAGCCTACTACTCGATTCGAAAGACCAATCACGAATGAAACCCTTGGCAGGTGGCGCATCAGGGTGAAGATTTTGACCCGACGGAACCCTGAGACGTGACGAGACGATATTAGGGCATCATCCATTTAGAATCTCGAACTAAGCGAGTTGAAATGCAGGCACCCACGCTTGAGCTCAAGCCAGAAATCGTGTCGCCACCCATCTGACGGCAGACTTGGGTGCATTTGCCCTTCAGTGACGTTCTTCATGTCAGGCACCTTCTTTGTACTGTGTCGGTATCGGCAACACAGAGTTTGAGACTGGTCTGTCCTGCGAATGGCGTTGCTGCCAGACACGCAGGGCAGTCACTCGCCCCGATCTACGCTGGTTATCCAATTGCGTGTTTACAGTACATTCCTGTTTCTGTCTCGGTGGTCAGCCACATGAGCTCGGGTAGGGCTTGCGTCGAAGCGTCGCCTCGTTCGAGTCAGGTCAAGTTGGAGCAAATTCTCCCTGCGTGACTGAAAGCCATGCGTCCACATGTTATTCACGATTGTTAAAATTGCAGTAAATCTGGTGACCTTTCTCTTTCCCTGTCTGCGTTGGCCATGATCTCAGGTCTTCATCGCGGCTCTGGTTGCCGTTGGAATGAATCGAACAAAAATTTCGCTGATAGTCAGCCTACGGCGAGACGTAACAAGAGCCACAACAGTAACACGACAGAACACAACAGTAACAACCGAGCTGCGAACGCTTCAGATTCGCCGGACTCGCACGGTATGATGGCTGCTGAACGCGACACAAGTTTGCTGCCTGCCTTATTCACGATTGAGAGGCCACCAAATCGTGAATCGATTTCGGCGCACATACTGTACCAAGGAGCTGGTACACGGCAGCGTACCTATTTCAAGCCACAGGCTGTTGAAGAGCTTGGCGCTTGCAACCATTCGAGATTCACGATTTGGGTTCGCTGCGCTGGCAGCTTTTGACTCGCTTATCTCAAGCCACAAATTACGAATGGTGTGTTGTTCCAACAACAGCCGAGTCGACGTGCGTCAACCCGAGACGCGGGCCAACTCAGCGTGGTGATTTATTTACGCCACAAAGTACCACGTACTGTTTGGATCCACTGGAACACTCAGACACGGGTGACGACTGGACCTCAAAGCTCTGGTTCGCTTGTCGATCTTACAGTACCTCTAACAGGGACGAGGGCTGCGACACAAGTAGGGTCGCATCGTATGACATGCAAGAGTCAGACAACAAGATTATATTGAGCGACAACCCGAAACGAGGCGAAATGTCTACACGCACTTTCCGGCGAATCAAACGGTATAAGTTAGCGCTTCAACGCTCAAGCACGTTTCCCATACTGGGATCGTTGCACAACCATTACATTAATTGCTTCCTAGATTGTTCAGAAAAGCACGCACCAGCAGTACGAAAAAAGGTAGGAAACTGGTCTATACCCTATTCCACTCAGGTTTCGTCGTTGCCCCTCCGATCGCGTCTATCACCGCTATGTGATGAGTAGTTGCATGTTCGAATTGTCGGGACGGCACCGCTCCTTGGCTGTTGTTGGGGGTTGAACGCAAATTGGACCATTGTCATGGTGGGTCAGATATTCACAGTTTCGAACCAGACCAACCATTTTTTTTTGCACTCTCTCGCCTCTCGCCCAATCTTGAGTTGTGCGGTGTGGTTCTTCGGAGGCGCCCTCACCTGTTACTGCTTTCGCTCATGTCTTTCGGCGGGAACGACTCATTGGATGTCCTGTGACCTCTTCCCGGCTGAACTTAACACGCAGGCTATTGAATGGCCTGCACAACCTGTGGGGTTCCCCTGTATTCGTGATTCTTGAATTTTGATCAATCTATATATTTCCAAACATTAATCACGATCAAATCTGGGAGGAAACGAAAGCCCCTTTAAGGTATGTTCATTCACAGTGCCGCCAGATGCAAAACTGTTTTTGTCATCTTTATGGTTTGTGTTTTTTTTTCTTTGGTTAGCGTGCTGAGTTTTCTCGACTATGCAAACCACGGCCGGGCCTGGCAGAACTGACCCATCTTACGTTGCGGCACGATGTCGATGCAGGCAGCAACGAAAAGCGCAGCTTCTGAAAGGAGAAAAAAAATCATCAATCCGAGCGTAAACCCTAATTTCATATGGTCGAATATGCTATCGATACAAATCGACTGTTGACTAGAATTTGCGAGGAAGCGGCTCGAGGTTCCAATGTGAGCTGTTGGGGATGATGCAACGTGTTAAGCGCCAGAAGACATTCCAGGCGCTTAAGCACACTGGAGCAACCGAAAACAAAAAACAACAAAAGAAATTCCCACGCCGCATCGGGTGAAGCGTTCTGGTGCTCCAACGGCAGAATCACAAATTGCCCGCCTGTACAGTGTTTTGACGTAACCGCAAACAAACAAACCCAATGGCTTGCAGCATCGTGCGTGTAGCATTGCCACGTATTATAATAATTTCGATTTACAACACTGTGCAACCGCTTCTGATCCACCCAGACTGGCAGTGAGAGGGCGTGTCTCGCTTAACAGACAGATTGGAACCCACTTCTTTCACCCTCGTGATTCTTGACTTTCGCTAACCTTGTTTTGGCAGAATCAACTAGACTCTATCGAAGGCATACACAGAGCGGGAACCTTCCGGTTCTCGTTCGGCACGTTCATCGGCCAGTGGTTCGGCGCCAGTCACTCACCACTCGAGCAAAGCCAATCGATCGTGCTTTGTTGAGCAGTAGCGAAAGCCGACCAAGTCTCGCATCTACACTTACTTAAGACACGCGCTAAAACAATCGGATAGATCTTCCGTACTGCGCTTGAGATGCTGCGGTTTCCGCTTGCGTCGTGCCAGAATGAACTCACTGACTTCCACACCTCACGAGAGTGAGCGGCAAGGCTTCACTCTCAGCATACGCTATCCGTCTCGATCAAATTCGTATCGCAAAATTTCAAGCTTTCAAGGTTTAGTGTGTTTTACGACACCCAGAAGCCAGCAAAGCAAGCTTGTTCATGTCGGGTGCCGATCGATGACGGCATCATCTCAATGTTTAGCGTTGCAGCTATGCTGCAAGATCGCATTTGGATCTCAGAGCTTGTCAAGTCGGAGGCTTGACGCATGCCTGGAAAACATCGAATTGTTTTCAACGCGATATCGGGTCAACTACCTCGCTTGCTGGTGCATTTTTAGTAACGGATACTGTACAAGATGTGCAAGCCAAGATGTGCAAGCAACAAACGTATTTTGAGCCGCAAGTTTTAGTGTGGCCCTGACTGCATGAGGATCAAGCGTCCTGCGTCCCCACAGCATGCGATCGTACATGCGATCGCCACCTGTCATTGCCTCAACGCCAAACAGACCGCATGCGTTCAAGGCTTTGGCGCAACGGATAAGTGATACGTCGCCCCGTGAAAACCCAAAATTCAACATTCACGATTGCCACCACGCTTGCTCTAACTCGCTGCCAATCACGAATTGAATCATGGTCAGGTAACAGTCACGAGTGCTTTAATTGTGCGTGTGTTCATGCGGATCTTGTTCGCTTTGCCGGACGCATCTCCGACTCTTGGCGCGATTCCAAATCAGGCTCTTGCTTTACAACGCACCTAGCCACGCTCACATCTTTTTGCCCTGGCCATCACCTCGCTGCACCATCATAACCCTATACCCAACCTTGAACCGCCGTCTTAGCCGAAGACGATCCAAACGTCAGGTGGCACTTTGCTCGGCTTGTGCTGGTACCTCCTCTTGTTACAGGGTTAATCTACTCGAATCAATCGCCTTGGCCTTGGCAAAGTGGTTAATCGAGCGCAAACACTGCAGGACGACTCGCAATCACGTGCGATTGTAGCACAAGTTGTATCCTTCTATGTGCACAGGATGAAGAGATGGCTACAGATGCAGTCGCTAAGATCCAAGTGGCCTTTGTGTCTAGAATGAGCGAGCAAGCTTGAACGAGGTGGTCGAGCTAACTTAGTGCGCGGTCTATGGCTTTGCCAACCGCTATGTCGTCCCACTTTGAACGAGAAACATGGTTGCTAGCAGACTTTGCATACTCACGACTCCCGCGTCTCACCCTGACTCCGGAATTGTTTGCAAGTCAAAACTCAGCTGAATCAAGAATCGCTTAAATCGGGAATGTCGCAGGACGCGCACCACCGAGTCAGCGCCACTTTGACTTTGGTCAACGTACAGTATTCACAACTACTCGTGATTCGTGATTCGATCTCCGACTGTCAATCGAGCTTGCAAAGGGCAGACCGAATTTTTCAGCCTTGCACGCTTTTCCAGCATTTGTGATTCCATCCTACTGACATGCTGCTGTGTCCGCACCAGTTTCTTGGCATTGCGAACGCTGAGATACTGTACGTACGAAGCTGGTCTCCTGAAACACGGATCGATTCTGACGTTGTGACAGCGTGTCTCTGATGTCACATCAATCACAATCGTGAATTCGTGTTCTCGCTCCGTGGTGCCACGTTCGATCGAACCACCTGTTTCGGCGAGGGGACACGCCGAACCGCGCTTTCTGGAACATGGGTCGACCTGCTCGTATAAAGTCGTGAGTTGATTTTGCACTCACGAAGATTCTCTGAATCTGGCATGTTCTGCTCGCTTTATTCATCTACCCGATCCTGACTCTCTCAAAGCGACTACATCGGGTCAAGATTTAGATTCCATGGCATTCGTGATTATGGGGGTTCATCCCGACTGGAGTAATCCAAAACCTCCGGAGCTATAAGTGATCGGTCGCTGCCAAAATGAGCTCCAAAGCTCGGAACTCCGGAGTAAAATAATCACAGCCCAGCAGCTGTGTATCCTGTCTGGAGTAAATCTGAAATCGGGAGCATGGAGTACACTCAAAATCGGGAGCATAGACACTCAAGTCACGGTTCCAAGCGCAGCACCATAGGTGGAGGCTTTTCACTTTCACTTGTGTGTTCACACCGGCACAAGCTATCAAATATGTCAGCTACCAACACCAACAATCCATCAACGCAACGCAAGGCTGTTCCGGCAAGCAAGACAGGCAGGAGGAACTATGTCTGGAGCAACGAGGAGACACAAACTTTGGTCAATGTGCTCAAGCGCAATCTTCGGTACCAGTTACTCATTCCTGGACGGGCCACAAAAGAGCAGGAGAAGGGTCTCAAGAGGAAAATGTCTACTATGCTGCAAGCTATCTTCCCGTTAGTCTTCCCAGAGGAGCAAAAAATCGAATGGGGCCGCATCAAGTCCAAGATATTGACAATGCACCGTCAGTACATAGCAGAGCGTGAGAGACTTGGTTAGACAGGCAGTGGTTTGCTCTTCGAGCACCTTTCAGAGGGCAGTCCAGTAAGTACAAAACAGTATTTTTGCTGAATGACTCCAAACAAGCTAGACTGACGATGACCTTTGGTTATCACAGGCACACCTCGAGCGCCGGCGATTGGTTGCAAAACATTCGTGGTTTGAGGACTGGCACAGGATGGCTAATAACCGTGGTGATACAACACGTTCAGAGGTATTTCAAGCAGGCTCCTATGATGCTGGAGATGCGTCAGACTCTGGTTCATGCAACAACACAGCAGGAAATCAGGAGGAAGGCATTGAGACTGACCTTGAAATCGATGGAACAGACGATGAGTTGGAGAGTGCATTGAATGGAAGAGGTTTGCCCTCTTTGGATCAATTGGCAGCCAGCTCTCAGGCCAGTCCTATGGGCAAAAGGCTGTTTAGACCAGTGACACCAAATGGCTCTGGTCGTCAAAGCTACATGGAAGATGAAGATGCGGCAGAAGAGGAGCAATTAGTAGCTGACAGGCAGCAATCGGAGTCTCAGTCAAGCTCTCGGTCAAGAACACCCCTTCGTCCAGCGGCAAAGAGAGCAAGGACTTCACCTAGGAAGGCAGCAGAAATACGGGATGCATTGATTGCAACACTTGTACAGTCCAAGGAGGAGAGGAATCAGGCACGTATCAAGAAGGAAGAGGAAAAGACAAAGCGAGAGAAGCTCAAGACACGGCGAGCTCTTGCTCAGGTGCAATTGGAGAAGGAGAGGCTCGATCGTGAGGAGAGGTGGAAGCGAGAGGAGGTAGACCGGCAGGAGAGACAGAGACAAGAGGATCTTGCAAGGGAAGAACGAAGACGGAAAGAGGACAAGCAACATTCCAATGACCTGGCCTTACAGATTGTCGAGTTGCTCCAGTCTCGATCTCAGTCTCAGCATCAGGGCCTGAAATCCTCGGTCTCTTCGCTCCACGCCAACCCGTCCTGAGTCTAGTGCGTACCTCACCCTTCTTCCTACAACTGCCTAACGTAGGTACTAGGGATAATTCCCTGTCGGGTCTGATCATGAGACATCGCCCTCCACCAATCATCCGAGATGCTTTCGGTCAGATACACATGTTCTCCCTCCTTCGCAACAAGGTCGTCTTGGTCTGTTCCGTCGCCGTAATCGTAGAGCACTTGAGCTTTGCCTATCACACCGTCTGGCAGACTGCTTGTAGGCTGGGCTGGAGCTGGAGCTGGAGCTGGAATGCCAGCAGCGGTCCTGGTCGGCGGCGGGAGGGTTCTTGATGCTGTAGATGGTGGTGTGGTCGCCTTTGGGACGCTTGAAGTAGAGCTTGTTCTGGAGCCCAAATTGATTTCTCGGATCGATCTACCACTGACTACACTGGCAGCGACGTTGAATCCCGGTTTCGTGCTAGCAGCCGGTGCAGGAGGCGGTGCACCCTTGGAAGCAAGACCGTTGCGAGAAAATTGGTCTCGGAGTGCGTTGCTCACCGCTGCGCTAGCCGCAGCTCCCGCTGCATTCCCCGCCGCAGATGTGGCTCGATCCGTCAGCCCTGCTACTCCTCGCTGTGTGGAGACAGGTGTAGCAGTGCTGCAAGATGAGGCAAGGCGATTTGGACGCGAAGCAAAGTACTCGTCGAGCAGCGAAAAGAACGCCTGCTTCTCTTGTGCGGGTAGGTTGGCGATCATTGTGGATCGCGGCGTGCCAAGCAAAATGGCACGATCGCAAGCGCACGTCGCGTTCAGAAAGCCTTTTGCAAGATGGCCGACTCGAGACGCAAGTCGATGCAGTCACCAGATTCGTTGATGAGCACACCTCGTCGGAAGTGCGTCGATGAGGCGATCCAGGTTAGGTTCGCATCGATAGGACCGGGGAGTGCTGCGACAACAAGCACGAAGCATTCGTGGCGTGGGTTTGAGACCGCAACGCACGGGCATTTCGAACCCTGAAATCACGAATCACGAATCACGAATAATCGTGAATGTCTCCACATTTTTATGTTTCGGGCTGTGCTCACAGCTTGCCATTCGTGATTCTGTGATGGAACCCACGCACCAATCACGAATCGTGAATCGGCCAGAAATGCCATGCGTCGTCTTTACATCGTCTTCCACTGTGACGTTCAACGATCAGTCATTCTCAAACACGATCTTATCGATGGAAAAGTATTGAGAAGAGAACCACGGGACTAGAGTACAGAGTGCAGAAACACGATCGGCTATGGACAGAAAAGATGTCAAGAATGCATGGGTGCGTCAAGAGAATGGCTAGAAAGGAGTGCGAAAGAGGGTGGAGAAAGCAAGGGAAGCTTAGCTCTCTCACTTCTTGGGCTTCTTTTCTTTCTTTTCCTTCTTGTCCTTCTTGTCCTTCTTGTCCTTCTTGGACTCCTTTGCCGCCTTTTTGGCCGCCTTCTCGACCTCCTTCTTTTTGTCTTTGTCGGAAGACTTGGATTTGGATTTCTTGTCCTTTTTGTCCTTCTTGCTCTTCTTATCTGCTGGATCTGTGACACCTACAGCAGCAGGCATCTGCTCCTCGTCGTCATTCTCGTCGTCGTCATCCGCATCTTCGTCCATCAGATCGCCCGCAGCCTCCTCAATCGCCTTGATCGCCTTGCTCATAGCGTCCGAGTTCTTGCTCGGTGCCTTACCCGTTTCGTAGAATGCCAGACGCTCTTCCACCTGCACCGCCAGCACTTCACCGAACTTGGTGGTGGGCGTGTCGGAGAAGCAGTCGATGCGCGAAGCGATCGAGATCTTGTTGGCGAGGAAACGCGACATGCGACCCTTGTTCTTGGGCGCAGCACGTGCAATGGCAGAAGCGTGATAGATCAGACCGTACTTGGGCGTGTTGCCTTTGGTCTTGAGCGCACGGAAAAGCGCCTTTTCAGCACCCAAGATCTGTACCGTCGAGGCGGGGTACTTGGCCAGGTTGGTCAACGAACCAGCGTGACTGATGAGACGAGCACCGATGATCTCACCCAGAAGCGCTGAGAGGTTGGGCGCAACGAGGTGCATCTTTTCGATGAGATACTTGTGCATGTTTTTGCGGTACTCGCCAAGGTTGATGACGCGGTCGGCAAAGTTGAGAATGTTGTGCATGTCGAGCTCACCGATTTCTTGACCCATGCTAGCACGAGCGGCGTCGAGGATGTTCTTGGCGGTGGTTTCATCGCCGGAAAGAATGTCGGTCATGTCCTCGACGTCTTCTTCCGAGAGACGCTCCTTGTTGCGGATCAGCTTGGCAAGTTTGGCGTACGTGAGGTTGTCGGTGGTCAACTTGACAAGTTCGGGAAAGTGCCAGCCGTACCATTCGCGAACACGCATGGAAAAAGTGTTAACGTCCTTGTCAAGAGTGTCGAGCAAAGCAATCGCCTGAATGATCATGTTGTCACTTCGGTTGACGTTGAACTTGACTTTGGAACGCGAGTAACTGTGACCGAGACCGAGCTGCGCCTTGGCAAGATCGCCATCCGCCATACCCTTGAGCAGCTTCTCAGCATGCTGACGAACACCACGGATGAGTTCGAGCGAGGTCTCGCCAGTGTCGCATGGGATGCCGAGCTCACCAACGATGGAAGAAGCCAGGTTCCTGTCCTGAACACCGAGAATGACGCTCTTCTTCTTACCAGACGAGAGGTTGAGTGTGAGGAGCGACTTGAGATAATCGTTGACAACACCTTCCGAAATGTCGAGTGAGGCTTGGAGTGCGTCGAGGGCGTTCTTGAAGGGCGAAAAGGAGAGAAGCTTGACCATTTTGCCGAAAGTGTTGACTTCATTGACGCTCTCCTGAACCGCACGCGTGAGCGAGCCGATCTCCTCGACGGCGGCAACCTCGAAGACGGCACATCCCGTGGCGCACTCGAAGAGGATGTGGGTTGGTGCGGACGACATGGTGACGATGGTATGAGACTAGCAAGATGAGGTTAGGCGAGCTGCTGCGTCCAGTGTAGGAAAGGCTGCAAGAAAAGAAGAAAAGCTGCGCACGAGGGCAACCGTGCCGAACGACAAAGCCGAACGAATGAATGAATGCAGCTGTGATGTGTAGTGCTGAGAACGTCTCTGCAGTCACGAGACGAAACGAGACAGGGATCCGATGTGGTGTTGTGAAGCGAGGGCAGCACAGCACTAATCTTCTGATGGCGACCAAGCTCGAGCTCAACAAGCTTTTGGACCTACAGAAAAAATTCCAGTTGGGATTCACTCAGGCAGTAACGACGAGTCGGTCTTCTTTTCCGCTTTGGCCTAATTTAGCTAACTTAGAACGCCTTTGCCAAAGACAAAAAAGAAAAATTTGATTTTTTTTTTTCTTCTCCTCCTCCTTCTTCTTTTCTGAGCTCAGAAGCGCAATCAAGCACAAAGTCACGAGTTGCAAACAGACACAAGAAAGCTGCTCCAATTTGAATTCACGATGGTTGATCGTGAATCACGTGGAACGGTCTGTCTCAATCGGGAAACAAGCACGAATGGATCAAATCGGCGATGAAACGCTGCCAAAATGGTCATTAATTCCAACACAAAGGCTTCGTGCTTGTTCAAGCGGATGCGCGCGTAAGTCACGAGTCGTGAGTGGTGATCGAGTGTGCAGTGCCTCTCTGCCAGGCGTGAGTCTCTCTCAAAGTCAGAAGCAGGCGTGGCCAACAAGAAACGCTCAGACCGCGTCGTCAGTGCAGCGTGTGGAGCACTCACCACTGAGAGTAGCCAAGTGAAAGTCACGAGTGTCACTTTTTGGTGCACATTCCACTTTTCCTTTCCATATCGTCGTCATCATCGTCTACCTCGTTCAGCATTGCTCTAGCAGCCTTAATTGCCGAATCTTCACCTTCTACTACAGCACGACTGATATCTGGCGTTCGTCCTCGAAACGTTGAGCTTTCAACACCGAGACTCTCCCTTCCTTGGGTTTGCAAGCACTCCGCGCTCACAAGATTCGATCGTCTAGTGCTTAGTACAAACATACGCTCTCACAATGTCGCGCTCGTCGTACGACCGATATCTCACCATCTTCTCCCCGGACGGACGGCTGTACCAGGTCGAGTATGCCTTCAAGGCGATCAACACCGCCGGGCTAACTAGCATCGCCGTCCGTGGCAAAGACTGTTCCGTCGTTGTGGGGCAAAAGAAGGTCCCCGACAAGCTCATCGATGCCTCGTCTGTCACCAACATCTTCAACCTCACTCCTGAGATTGGATGCATCATGACGGGTCGCGTCGCTGATGCTCGAGCGCAGGTGCAAAGGGCGAAAATGGAAGCGGCCGATTTCAAGTACAAGTACGGTTACGCCATCACACCCGATCTGCTCGCCAAGAGGATGGCCAACATGAACCAGGTGTATACGCAACGTGCTGCAATGAGGCCGTATGGTGTTTCAATGATTTTGGTCGGTATCGATGCCGAACGTGGACCTCAGATTTTCAAGATCGATCCAGCTGGATACTATGTCGGATTCCGAGCTACCGCTGCAGGTGTAAAGCAGACGGAAGCGACCAACTTTTTGGAAAAACAGTTCAAGAAGTCTTCCACCACCACCACGGGTGATGCTGCCAGTGCGGTGCCCGAAGCACCAGCAGGCGCATCAGCTACAGACGCAGCGGCACTGGAAGCAGAACACATTTCGTCCAACTTGACCATGCAACAAACACTCGATCTCGCAGTCAACACGCTAGCTACGGTACTCGCACAGGACCTCAAGCCAAGCGAGCTGGAAGTGGCCATCGTAGGTGGTCCCGACGCAGCCAAGGTCACTTTGGGCGGCGACGACGAAGGCGGTATCGCACAATTGGATTCGAGCACGTTGTCAAAGGAGGTGCAACAGCAAAAGAGGTTTAGAAAGTTGAACGACGAAGAGATCTCGGTCATTTTGGAGAGGTTGGCTGAACGCGATTAGATGATTCAGATCTTGCTTTGGCAATGACGAATGGTTCAGAGAACGGTGGCGTTGCAAGCTTTGTGCGAGCGTGTGGTGCTCGGGCTGTTGCGGTGATTGTTGTCTAAGCGGCAAGAGCAACGCCTCACTCTTGGTCAACTGTTTGATTCCCCTGGGTGTGAGCGACGAATGTTGCATATCGGCTGGATGAGATGACAGCAATGGTGTGTAGAAAAACTCAGACTCAGGTTTGTCAGTGCTCGATTCGGCGAATGAGACCATGAACAGATCATTACAGAAGCTAGTTAGCCGCGCGCATCACACGCAAGGTAACAGCAAATTCAGCATGCACCATAGCAGCAAGCCTGTTTGTCAGTGTGGCGAATACAAAGACTTGAATCGAAAGCAGCTTTTTTTTGCACAGGCCAGCGTTCAAGTTCAGCTGCCAACGCTGAGGCATAAGCGTGAAGGATGGCGAAAGCAGCCTCTGTTGGAACTGTTCACGCATGGCAGTCGCAATCGTCAATATTGACCCACTGCCTGTGAATGTCAAAAGCGCAACCGACGATTCGTGATTCTCACTTCACGGCATACGTTCACCGTGGTTTCTCACGCGCACGAGCACGCTCGTCTGAACAATACGTTTGACTGTGTCAAAGCAAGCATCTGCTTTCGAAATTCGCCAAACGACCTAGATTATGGGATGATCTAATGAGCCTCACGTCTCCTAGGAGCGCACTTGAGAATATCATCCACCCTGAGAATCATCTCTGCTGCTTCGGTAGCACTGACGACCACCTGGCGCTTCAACTTGTAGCTCTCCCTAACACCCTTTTGTTTCATATCCGCCACCTTGCCAACATCGAGGTCCAAGCCAGCCGTCTTGTTGCCTTGTTGATGGGCAGCTCTCAATTGGGCGACGAGCTCGCTGCTGTCCAGACCGGCGTTGTCCGCCAAGATGGTCGGCAGCTGTCGTAGAGCTTTGGCGAAACTCTCGGTGGCAATCGCTTTCTTGCCAGACGTGCAACGTGCGGCTTCGTCGACCACTTTCGACATGGACATTTCGGCACACCCACCACCGAGCAGTACGCGCGTTTCGCCCACCGTCTGAGACAGCACCGACAGCGCATCGTGCAGAGATCGTTCGGCTTCGTCGAGCATCTGACTGGTGGCACCTCGCAGAACCACCGTGCACGCTTCGCCAGCAGCCACACCGCTAAACTTGATCAACTTGTCCTCGCCAATCATGACCTCCTGAATCTTACCACATGATCCCAACTTGACCAGATCCGGTCGATCAAATGTCGAGGCGATCTCACCACCCGTCACCAGTGCCAACCGTTCGACACCTTCGAAATCCGCATGCTCAATCGACATGATGCCTGCTTCCGCCAAGAGCGATTCCGGGTAGTTGTAGATCAACTGCCTGTTGACGAAACACGTTATACCGTGCGCCTTGATCTTGTCCACCTTGGCCTTCATCTTTTCCCTCTCGGCACGTTCCAGTTCGGCCAACTTGCCCGTTCCCTCGACGCGAACACGTGCACCAAACACCTTGATCTTGTCCGTATCCATCGACGTGTTGGCGATAAGGATCTTGGCATTGCTGAGCGACTTGGGACAGTTGGTGCCGATCTTTTTGTTGAGGATGAAGCCTTCGTCGAGGTAAGAATCGGTAAGTTTGCCACCGGCTTTCTTGATGATCTGAATGTGCTCCAAGTTGGTCGACCCCTTGAGGCGCAACACTGCGTCGACGGCGAGATTCGCAAAGTAGTCTTTATCGGCCGAGAGTACTTTGGAGCTGAGCGTGGTGCGCGCAATGTTGAGCAGATCCTCGCGGAACGTGGCTGCGTCAGTGCCATGATCCTCAGCAGTATCTTCGAGCGCTTTCAGCGCGGCGGCCGAAGCGATGCGGTAGCCTTCGACGATGGTCTGCGGGTGAATGCGCATCTCGATCAACTTTTCGGCTTCCCGGAGCAACTCAGCAGCAAGCACGCAAACACTGGTGGTGCCATCACCAACTTCGTCATCCTGTACCTTGGAGATGTTGACGAGAATCTTGGCCGCAGCATTATCGAGATGGATCGATTTCAGGATGGTGGCACCGTCGTTGGTGACGACAATATCGTTGGATCCGACACTCTGAAGGATCTTGTTCATGCCTTTCGGACCAAGCGTAGTCTTGACCAGATCGCCGAGAGCGACTGCGCCGACAAAGGAGGATAGACGTGCATTCTCGGCTCGCTCCTGCGTAGCCTCTTGGGCAAAGATGGGTGCCGACATGGTTTGGGGCTATCAGAGTACGAGAGTTCCAGCAGCCGCCGCGCGAAACCTAGCTGAAAAGGCGCTGCTACGCTTACGTCACGATGAGTCGAACTGCTGTGTTGTGAATCCTGCTTTGACAGCCTATCCGCTTGAATGTGTAGAATGTGTCGATAATACGGCGAGCCTGATATCGCTTTTGATGGTGACGATCGAGTTGGTGGAACAAAGCAGCGACACTTGCAACTTGGGCCGAGCGAGTGTGTGTGAGCGTGCGCGCGGATCAGCAAAAAAAACAAGTCACGAGTCGTGAGTGTTGCACTGCGTTCATTGAGCTTTCAAGAAGAACTGCGCTCGCACTCACAGACTCTCTCTTTCTCCTTTCCTTCTCAGCCAGTCGTCAGTCACGAGTGTGTCTCTCTTTCTCTCTCTGTGCTGACGCTGCAGAAGAGTCGTGAGTGCTGCTGAGCTTGCGCGCTTTCTGAGCTCATCCATCTTTTCATAGAACGCGTCGGCAGGCTGTGACAGGGAAGAAGCCAGAAGAACAAAAATCCTCGCCGCCCGACTCACAGACTCACAGACTCACTCACGACTCACGACTCGATTCAAAATTTTCCCACCTGGATAATTGTTAGACCTAGGAAGATTCACGATTCACGATTGGGCGGGCAAAGCACGAAGCATCAAGCATCAAGCACCAAGGTCTCGTGATCGAGCCTTGACTCGCCCCGGCTTACATGCTATGCTGTGGTTCGTGCTTGGGCAATCCATCCTACTGGCACCATTTGGCGCAGAGCTTTGAAGAAACAACACTGCGATAGAGACCGGAGTTGTGCTGAGTGTCGCTCCGCTATCTGGCAAGTACAATGTGATAGCTCAGCTGCATGTAACTTGGTGTATCATTGCACGCCATGTGAGAGCAACAAGGTTGGAGTTCAGTTGGCCATGTGTACATGTTTGCGCATTTCTTGCTTGAACAGTAGAGGAAGCAAGCAGCACGAGCAACGGAAGGGCACTAACGTCGGTCCGATTGGCGCTGTGTCGTTTCGAACAAGCTGGCGATTCACGCAGCAGTTGTTGTCGGAGGCACCACTTTCTGCACGTCGATCTTGACGCCTCTCACCTGATCGTCTGCGAGCCTTTGCCTGTCATCGTGGGCCAACTCACCCTCTTTCTGCTCCCTGTACTTTTTGAGCATCTCAATTGTCGTGACCTTCAACCCCCACTTTTTGGCAAACTTGAGACACGCGTCCCTACTCGCGATGCCTCCATCCTCGTCGTCAGGGTCGACGAGTTCGCATAGAAGCCCTGCCGGTGGCAGCCCTGCCAGCTTGCACAGATCAACACTTGCCTCGGTATGACCCATCCTCACCCTCACTCCGCCCTGTGTATACCTGAGCGGATTCATGTGACCCGGTCTTGTGAAGTCATCAGCTTGCGCGCTGAGCGATTCGTCCGCCAATTGGCGCGAGGTAAGCGCTCGATCGTGCGCAGAGATGCCCGTTGTGGTACCGTGCTTGTAGTCGACAGTGACGGTGTAGGCGGTCTTGTTCTTCTCCGTGTTGTTGGGCACCATCATGGGGATTTCGAGTTGGGCGATGCGATCCGGCGTGAGTGCGATGCAGATAAAGCCCGAAGTGTGTTGAATGAACCATGCCATTTGCTGTGTTGTGCAGAGCGACGCTGAGATGATGAGGTCGCCTTCATTTTCCCGGTCCTCATCGTCGAGCACTACAACGAACTTGCCTGCCCGGATGTCTGCTACCGCGTCCTCTATCGAATCGAACATCGTGGATTGAGCCGAAACTGTGTTGGCCGTGCCAGGGACGGGATAAATCGGAAGCCAACTGCCTGTGCGCGAAGGCGTGCAAGCTATAAAGAGAACCGAATGACTAGGTCTGATTGCGGCAAAGAGCAACTGGGAGTGCTTGCTCGAATCCGTTGTTCCAATAAAACCGTTTGATCGAGTTGTCCTTAGGGTGCCTTGCAGTCTCCTCTCGAGCCAAGACGTGTATCCTCAAGCAAGCAGCGATGCCGGTGTTCCTGTATCGATATCTGATAATCTTGTACAGCAAAGAGCAAGAAGAAGGGTGAGGGCCAGCTTGAGCTTAGTAGGCACAGGCACAGGCAACCTCAAGCCGGGCGAGCTTTACTGGTCGGTCGCACGCATATTCGTGATTTCCGGCTACAGACCTCGTAACTGGTCGGACATAATCGTGAATCACGAATCGTGAATATAGCCTGCACCTGTGGTAAAGCCGGCCATCCGAGCATTCGTGATTCACGAGATTCACGATTGACTCCTTTCTCGACTGCGAGCGGGGGCGGCAAGAAGAAGGAATTTTTACGACTCATGACTCTATTCCTCGTCACTCTGTGACTCGTGACTGTGTCTTCTGAAAGTCGTCGTCAGTCACGAGTCACTCACTGTCTGTCTACAGAGAAAATTTTCACCCTTTCGTCATTGTGAGATCGAACATCATGTTGCCCACTTCGTACTCGAAACATCACGAATATGCACGAAAGCTTCACGCTTCATGCTTCGTGCTTCGCTCCTTGGGCGACACCCGCGGGCGCAACCCATGCACGTTCGTGCATCCACTTTGCCAATGACCATATCCAAGTGCGATAGCTGTCAGCGTCATTCTGCATGCATGGCTGGTAGCTCGACCATGTAATTAATCCAAGCCAAGCGCTGCGTTGGGTAAGCTAATGCCGGCAAAGCGTCACAGCAAATCAGTCGGCCGTCGCTCCCACGTGGTCGTTGACAATCACGACTCACGAATCACGAATCGTGAAGGGTGAAGGGTGAAGGGTGAATGTGCTAGTCCATGATTCAGACCCAGCGAGCTCACCGCGGATCGAATCCAGCTGTCTTGCTTTTCTCATCGTTGCTCGTGGGATGGGTCTAGAAAGCATATCGTCTACTGCTGCAATACGAGACTGTTGCCGGGTCGAAGCACATGAGCCTGATTCAAGCCTGCATCAGCATCACAGAGTAGCAACATTCGTGATTGCACAGGAGAATGATACAGTAACACTAGCGAGAGATTGGCGACAAGCGCACAAGTTTTTGGCGCGTTTCTACTCCATGTTGAGAAGCGCCATCTCCTCGTCACTGTCAATCATATCGTTGGTCACACGGGCCTTCTTGGTCCTCTTTGCCGAAGACTTTCTCTTGTCCACCTCGTCGTCATCCTCGTCGCTGCTCTCGTCAAATACACCCTTTCGGCTCCTTTGCGTTCGCACCGCGTCGGCATCGGTGTCGTGCCCATCCAAGCCGGCATCTGCATCTGCCTCATCAAGATCGTCGTCGTCGTCCGTGTCGCGCGCTTTGGCCCGCTTGAGACTCTTACGCTTCTTCTTCGCTTCCGACTTGGACGAGGATTTACGAGACTTGGTTTTCGACTTGGCAAGCTTCGAAAGCTTGGACAATTTGCCGCTGCGAGTGGTGCTAGTCTCACCTTGGCCTTGTTCAGCAAGCATCTTGGCACCGTTTCGGATGATTTCGTCATCGCCATCCTCGTCGTCGTTTGCATCGCTGCTTTCGCTTCCACTGTCCGCACCACCAAAGAGACCTTCGTCCTCGCTATCGTCGTTCTCGTCACTCTCGATCATGTCCAGCTTCTTCTTTGCTCCCTTCTTCTTCTTGCCACCCGCACCACCACGTTTTCGCTTCTTGCCCTTCTCAGCCATCGCATCGGGCGCATCCTCTTCGCCCGAAGTGACGTCGTCCCGCTTGGCTCGGCGTCTGGGCTCCTTCTCCGGCGTGGTTTCACGAAGGTACTCGATCTTGGCCGCTTCTTCACGCAGTGCTTTACGCTTTTCAGCCATCTGCTCGATCTGCGCACGGTACTCTTCCTGTTTGCGGATGCGTTCCTGCTCACGAACGAGTTCCTTCTCTCTACGTGCAGCTGCAACCGCCTCTTTCTGCTTGCGTATCTCGGCTTCGTAGCTTTCTTGGTCAGCGAGGGCCTGAGCGGCTCGTTGAAGCAAGGACGAGGCGCCGTACTTGCCTCGCTGCTCGACCACCTCGGCTGACATCCACAGCAGTTGACCGCGCTTGGCCGCGTCGAGCAACACACCTTCCTTGCCCAACGGTGTTTGTTGAGGTGCACTCGCATCGACAGGTGCAACAAGCAGCGGCTGAACACGCTGCACAGCCGTGATGGCCTCACGCAGCGCTTCGGCCGTCTTGCGATCCTTTTGCAGGTCAAATAGCATCTGCAGACCCTTTTGTGCAGTCACCGCATAGTTGTACTCGATCTGACGACACTCGGGGTGTTCAGGGCCACGCTCCCTGATGACAAGATCACGAGCCTGTTCAAGATGCGCCAGAGAGCTCTGCAGACTGCCGAACGACTTGGTCTTCATCCCGATCGCGTATTCGGCCCTCGCCACGTACTGAATCACAGCAGCATTGGTTTCGTTGAAAAAACGCTTGGAAGCTAGCTCGTACGACTTGTGTGCACGCTCGAACTCGTCCTTCTGCATGAGAACATGGCCGATGCAAACATGAACGCTTCCATCGTCCTTCATCTCGCGCAGCTTGGATAGAATCGCAAGCGCTTCGTCGGCATTCTTCTTCCTTCGCTCTTCCGGCGCCCCTCCTAGCGTAGGAAGTGTAAGCGAAGTGCCCCCCACCGTCTCGGCAAACGCGTCTTCGACGAGCAGGATCGCCATACCCTGAGCGGCGAAGGCGCAGCGTGGATCGGCTGCAAGCGCCTTGTCCATGAGATCGGTAGCTCGCATCATGTTTTTGCTGCGGTCCGCCTTGGCTGACGCGCCAGCAGCATGCACCGCGAGCTGATAGTAGGTCCAGCCGAGCGATGAAAGCGTATGAGCGTCACGACGACCGCTTTCAACAGCGGATTTGGAAGAACTCGAAAAGAGCTGAGCAGTAAACTCCTTGATGGCCACCCACGAAGGTGTAGGGCTGCCCGCGAATTCGCCAGCGAGGAAGCAGACGTAGGTGGAGCGAGTATCGAGGTTTCCTGGGTCCGAGTCGAGTGCCTCCTTCAACAGAGCATTGGTGGTGTCGCGCAGCGCTTTGAATTTGGCCACAGAGTCAGGACCGGGCGCAGTGGCCGCAGGCTTGGTGACGTTGAGGATCGCAAGACGAACTTTGGCGTCAGTGTATTCGGGGTGAGCGCTCAAAAGTGAATGGTAAGCTTGACGAGCAACGTCGACATTGCCGGCAGCCTCGTTGGCACGACCGAGGTTGTAAGAAGCGATGAGCTTGACGGCATCGACGGTCCTCTGCGCCTCGAGGCGAGCCGTTGTGGCGGGCCCAGAAGCGGCGGAAGCACTAAAAGTGTTGACAGCGTTGGCAGCAGCGTTGACGGCTGATTCAAGGAGTGACAGGGATCGTTCGAGCAACCAAGAGCGTTGCTCCTGGCGCTGCACATCAGTGGAAGGAATGTCGGTGGCACGGATAGCAAGCACAGCGCCGAGGCATGTTTCGAGACTCGTCACCAGAGCTACATCGGTGGCAGCGTCGTCCGAGTCCATGTAATCGGGATTGCTTTGACGCGTGCTTGCCTTGGCTTTGGCCAGCTCGAGGCCCTCTGCATAGGCGGTCGAAGCTCGAGCAAGGTCTTCGGTCTGGAGTAGCTCGGCGAACTCGACGCGCGTGAGAGGGTCAGATCCAAGACTGGCGATAGCCTCGAGCGCCGTCTTGGAGAGGTCTTCAGTGCGGATGGACAAGGATGCTTTGGCAAGGGCGGCAGGCACATCGGCCGTGGAGTCTGCAGTAGCAGCCGAAGTAGCAGCAGACGCACCAGAAGGGAACTCGTCTGGGTGGCCAAAGAGAGCCTGTGGTCCGTAAGCGTCGAGCTTTGCGGCTTCGATGAGACGAATTGCGCGATCGAGAATGATACGCGCGCGCTCTGCATCCGCCTGTCGCTCAGAGGCGGTGGCACCAGGATGCGACTGAGCGCGCAGACTAGCGGCAAGGAGCGAAAGCTCAATGGTCTGCGTAGACGAGACAGAGTTGGCGGGCCTCGAGGTGAGTGCATCGAGCGTGTTGATTGCCGCTAGAGGATCGCGATTGGCAATCTGACACTGAGCCAAGCCCAACGTGGCGAGAGAGAGGTAGAGGTGGAGCTGAGCGTTGTTTGCCGTGTTCGCCCCGGAAGCACCTGAGGAAAGGATTCGGGTTACGTCATCGACAACTCGTGCGTAGTACCGCTGCGCCTCGAGACGAAGCTCGGGCAGAGTGGCATTGATGGAAAGCTGCGAGGCGAGGTGATAAGCACGAGCATAGACGAGCTGGGCGTGGTTGACACCGATGCGTGTCTCAGCATACTGGATGGCATGCTCTGCAAGCTTGAAGGCGGTAGCATAGTGAGCCATGGCTGCCGTCTCTAGCTGAGCAGTAGGGCCTGGATTGTTAATGGTCTGAGTAGCATTGTTGATAAAGTACTCGCACATGACGATGGCGGCGGTTGGGTTGCTCTTGTCGAGCTTCCAACATTCCTGCAGGCTGGACATGCCCTCAGTGTAAGCAAGCTCGCGAGCCTCGTCCTCGGATCTCTCGACGTGAGCGCCAAAGGTGCCAGGAACCAGTCGGGCAGTTTGCTTGACCAAGTTGAGACTGGTGATTCCGAGAAGAAGGTGAGCTGCGGCGTTGTTGGGATTGACTTGGATGGCGCGCTTCCACGCCTTTCTGGCAGCATCGTGATGGCCGAGCCCCCAGAGAGAGAGACCGACACCGACACGAGGGTCAGGTCCACTCCAGCCGAGAGTGGTGGCCTTGTCGGCGTCGGTGTCGGCTTTCTGCTGGACAAGGATGCTGACCTCGAGAGCGTGCTGGTAGAGTTTGAGCGCGGGAGCATACTGACGTTTTCGCAAGAGGATGCAAGCTTTTCCGAGCAGAGCGAGCGCATGTCTGGGATGCTGGTTGAGGATAACGTCAAAAAGGACTAGAGCGCCTTCATTTTGGCCGGTGGTCGTGAGAAAGATGGCTCTGGAAAGCTGGTTGAGATGATGCTTGGGGTCCAGGACGTTGGCCTGGGATTGAGTGGCGGAAGACTCTTTGTAGTAAGCATCCTTGACCTGCTGGTTTGCAAGACGCTGGTAGCGTGCATCGTTGAGAATGATCTTGGGCGATTTTCTAGCATTCTTGAGCGCAAGAGCGGCAAGGAGGCCACGAAGCGGGATGGTCTCGGCAGGCTTGTGAGGGGCGAGTACTTGAACGCCTTGGGCGCAGACCTGGATGGCTTCCGGAATACGGTTCTCGATGGAAAGCTGAGTTGCGAGGCGAGACCAGTACTTGGATGGAGGACGTTCGTAGGCAAGCGCCTCCAAAAAGACCTGGATATCCTCTGCAGGAGGGAGAGGGTCGAGGTCAAGCGAAATCGACTCGTTGACCGCGACGGGAAGGTCGAGCGTCCTGCTGCGAGGCGGCATGGTGGGAATGCTTGTCTAGCTCGGTAAATACAACCGATGCAGTGATTCCACGTTGTACTGTCGCGCGTCGAGATTGTTGTTGGATGGATGGAGGAGGCAGGTTGAGCGACAAGGAAGGCAGATGGAAAGAGGCTATTCCACTTGTGTCAGGGTTTTGGCCCGTGTGCGCCTCTCTGTTCTTCTCGTGTGCTTCAAACTCGGACCCGAACCGAGCGTTCATGGTTGTCGATTCGTGATTCGTGATTCGTGATTCGTGATTCGTGATTCGTGATTCACGATTTGAAACAACGTATCAATGTTACAGCGTCCAAGTTCACAGCTTAAATGCCCATCGTGAATCGAGACTCACAGAAGACTGATCACAAATCGTGAATTTGTGCGTTGTGCGTTGTGCGTTGTGCTGTTGCTGGCTTTGTGCTTCTGGCTTGGCTTCGTTGCTTAGCTCACAAGACTCAAGACTCGTGACTCACGACTTGGGATTCCGTGACTGCGCTGACAATCAAGATTCACCCATCCTAACACCCACACACATTCACGATTAATTGCTCGAGTCGTGAGTCAGAGCGAGGTTGGCAGCCAACAAAGACGAGGGTCACGAGTGTGACGCTTTACATTCTGTGATTGTCTTGTCTTGCTTTGCTTTGCTTCTCCTCCTCCTCCTATTTTGAGAACTGCGCGCGCTCTCAGCCCGTGTCTGCAGCAAGATGGCTGGAATCGGTGTGGCAACGGGCGCCGCCCTCAGCAGTGGTATCAATGGCAGCAATGACGCCAATGCCACTCCTTCGCCTTGGGCTGCCTCTAGCTCCTCGTCGTCCTCCAACATCACTGTCGGTGTGCTCGCCATCCAAGGCGCGTTCCGCGAACATGCTTCTCACATCAATCGACTCAACACGCTGCACCCGCTCCACACCATTCGTAGCACACTCGTGCGTACACCGGAACAACTCGCCGACTGCGATGCGCTCATCATCCCCGGCGGCGAGTCGACCGCGATCTCGCTTGGCTGTGAACGTATCGGTCTGCTGGAGCCTTTGCGCAAATGGGTACGTGACGGACGACCTGTGTGGGGCACATGTGCAGGTATGATCATGCTCGCCCGAGAAGCGAGTGGAGGCAAGAAGGGCGGTCAGCAGTTGATCGGCGGTGTAGACGTACGAGTCGGCAGAAACGGCTTTGGTTCGCAGATCGATTCGTTCGAGACCGGCTTGGAGATCCACGGCTTGGATAGACCCCAAGAGTTATTCAATGGTGTCTTCATTCGAGCCCCCGTAGTGGACGCTTTGTTGTTACCCAGCGATCTCGAAAAGGTGGCTGTCGATCAACCTACGCTCGTCAAACGCGTAGATCCCAACACACTTGCCGACTCAGTCCGCACTCCCGTCACCAACACCAACGCCGTACCGATCAGCGCAACAGCAGATTTACCCGCAAATGCCTCTGAACCAGCGCTCGCCAAGACGACCATCGCAGACCCAGCACTGCGCATCGTGGTCGCACCTCCGCTCTACGACACCTCGGATCCGATCAGCTCAGCACAAAAGAGACCTCCCATCGAGATCCTTGCCACCCTACCGGAACCCGTGACGACACCCGCATCGCCTTCGAACCGTCCGGTTTCCGCTCATGTAGCGCAGCGCGATCCCAGGATGGACGTGGCGCGCAGACCCGACCACGATTCGCAGATCGTCGCCTTGCGGCAGGGTAACATTCTGATGACCAGCTTCCATCCTGAATTGACTCCAGACACGAGGTTGCACAGTCTTTTTGTCACCAAGCTGGTGATTCCGTACAAGAAGCAGCTGCAGCAGCACTAGTAAATGCAGCAGTCTAAACCACACAAGGTTCCCCTTGGCCCGATAGAGAGTTGATTGTTTCCATCCTACTAATCTCATCCATCTAGCATTTGGCTCACTGGAGCATCCCATACATTCTACCTCGCCTCGTCCGTGCAAGCGCCGCTCGGTGTCTGCACAGCTTACGCTCACTGTGCCAGTAAATTGAGTTTGGACGTGAGTCATGGCAGCACTCACCATTCACGACCGATTCACGATTCGTAATTGTGCAAAGCGGAAGGCTTCGGAAGTCGGAGCGTTGCATCACGTGAGTCACAATGTGAATTCACAACCGTGAATTTGGTTGGAATTTACGAGGTAAGTCAGTTACGAGTTACGTTACAGTTCGGAAGAAAAGTGAACGCGAAAGGGTCCTCAAATGCTTCTGCAACGGTGCAGCGAAGCAGCCAAGTCGTGAGTCACAAGTAGCAAAGCACGGTTGTGAGTGCAGTTGCAGTTGCAGTTGCAGTTGCTCCGCGGCAGATGCGTGTGGAGAAATCACGAATAGTTTTTTTCTTCCCAGATCGAGGTGCAGCTTGTTGCTCTGTACCACCATCACTTTCAGCACAAACAACCACGTCTCGGAACAGCTCGAAAGTTGTATACGATACTCTACTTTGCGATCTGTATAGCTTGGTCTTGGTAGTGCAGTCACACGCTTCGACGAAGGTGGGTGTGAATTGTCGACGGACTAGAGCGTGCTTTGTATACGAGGTTTCGCTGGAACCACCCATCTGGACAGCGGAACAATCCATGTTCCGACTCAGTGTACTGGGTTGCAAATAATCAAAGTGGTGCATCATGTCGACATCAACGTCCACTTCGACGCCGATAGGCGCATCTACTTTGCTCGATGCGCCCATTTCTGGGACTTGCACACCAGTCTCGTATGCGTCTCCCTCGCCCAATCCCGCCTCACACACACACACACACTCGCACCTCCACCACTCCACCACCGCATCGAATCATGACACTTCTACACCATCGTCCACAACCTCGATCGATCTCTCCAACCTCGCCTCGCACCCCACGTACACAGCACTCTTCCCCGACCCGGATCTACCCATAGCCAATATCTCGCGAATCATGAAACGATCGCTACCGGAAAATGCGAAAATCGCAAAGGACGCCAAAGAATGCGTTCAAGCGTGCGTCTCGGAACTGATCAGCTTCATCACCTCTGAAGCCTCGGATAAATGTGCTGCCGAAAAACGAAAGACCATCAACGGCGACGACATCCTCTACGCAATGCGCGTCCTAGGCTTTGACAACTACGAAGAGGTCCTCAGAGTCTACCTCAGCAGATACAGGATGGATCAGGAATCCAATCCAAGACAGAAAAAGAGAGCCAAAACGGGTACAAAGATCATCGACGATGATGACGATGATGACGATGAAGAAGACGACGACGACGCAGCAGAACCAGACCTCACTACCAGACCACACTCGCTTTTCCACAGCCCCGCCTTCCACCATGACTCGTCAAATCCTTGATCCCCACTCGTTACTCGATACTTCTTGTCTCAGCTTCACTCATCCTTGTACTTCTAGCCGGAACCCACGCTTCGACCAAATTCACAAACAAAATCATCCATCTTTTTCTTCCCAACATCTCTGTGTCTTGCAAATCTCCTTCATAATCATCCGCAAACAGAGCTTTCTGTGCTTCTACAACACTGAGGCAAGCCGAGGACGTCTTACACCAGCATCGCTACCGCTACCGCCGCCTTGAACCGCCCCAGCTTGACCACCCGCCACCTCTGCACACATCCCGTCGAACCCATACTGAGCATCCATCCGAGGCTGACAAGGTGTACCGATAAAGTAGCTGTCCATGGCCGACAAGAATCGACTCGCATACTCGCCCGGCGGTAAGATCGTCACGTTGCCTTTAGCCTCTTGTCCCTTGAGTGCCTTCTTCGAGCTAGACTCGAGCTGCTTGGCCAAGGTGAACGCACCGAGGAAGTCAACGATCCTGCATCGAAACGAGGGTCTTTCCGGTGCTTCATCCGCATTGGCTGCTTCGGCTGCGTCTGGCGCTGCCGACGGATACATGTCGTCCTGCCGAATAGGTCGTTCCATAACTCCGAGGAGCAGTGAATAGTCCATAACGTTCGAGGCCGTCAGGAAGTGCGTGTCGTTCTGCAGTGCCCTCAGGAAGAGCTCCTTTTGCGTCTCGGGTACAAATGCCCGCTGACGGTATCGCTCGATCCATTCACTGTCCCACCAGACGGCGCTCGAACTCGATGAAGAAGATGCCGGTTTGGGCTCCCCTGTTCCTGCTCTAGCTTCTCCTGTCTGACTCGAGCTCCATTGGCTACCACCGCTAGACGCCCCACCTGCACTCGCAGCGCCCGTACCGGAGCTTTCGGACTCGTCCAACGCCGCCGACATCACACCTGAATTCATAGCAGTCGTTGCCGATCCTTGGACCGTCGAACCTTTTGCTCCACCAGAAACATCAACGAGCGGCTGTCCGTTGACCGCTGCGTTGGTCGAAGCCTGCTGCAGATCCTGTTGCTGTTGAGCACTGAGCTTGACTTTGCGATCGCGGATCCCCTTGAGATCGAATCGGATCGACTTGCCGCCGTCACCTGCCCACAGATTCTCCAGCAGCATTACGTTCATCTTGAGCTTCGTCTCGCCCGTCTTTATGTCCTTGATTTTGATGCTATATACGCCTGCAATCTTGACGAGCAGCGTCGGGCAATCGTTGATAGCAGAGTTCATCATGTAGCGAATATAGGCGGGCGCAAACTCGAGGAATGCCTCCTTCTCGTCGATACTCCACACAGTGAGCAGTTGCTTGGCAATGAATCGCTCATCGGCGGTCTTGAAAAACGCCGACTTCGACTTGCCGCCCGTCGCGATCCATGGCTGGCACCGCGATAGACTTTGCACGTAGTCGTGCTCGACTCCCCAGCGCTCGCGAAGCGCCGCAAATTCTTCGGCAAACCACGAGACACAAGAGATCTTGGTGCTACTGTGCACCAGATTGTGCTTGATGTGTGGCGATTCGGCTGCTTGAGATCCTGGTAGCGTGCTGTTAGAAACGAACGATTGAGTATCCGTATTTGCGACGCCCTCGCCCGTGGATGCGGGTTGCGGTCCCAACCGATGAGTATTGCGACCGTTTTTTGCCGCAGGAGAGGTTCCAGAAAACAGTTTGACATTGTCCACATCGCGCGAGGTATCAGATACCAAAGAGGATGGTCGACGTGACTTAGATGCCGAACGAGGGTGGCCCGGGGATGCAGCCGTTCCATGAACACGAGTTGCCACGCCGCTGAATCGCGAATCTGCAGCCGTCGAATCTGGTTTCTCTGACGAAAAGATGCTGGCGAGTGACGCGGGACGGCCCGATATAGGCAAGACTTGTGCCTGGAAGGTGAGGTCCGTGCTTGCATTGCTGATCGTACTTGTGCCGGTGGACTGACCAGGCCGCTGCAGCTGGATCGAAGACTTTCGGTCCGGAATCGACGAGAAGGAAGACTGCGAACGCAGCTCGAAAGTGCGTCGAAGCGCCGAGACGCTGCCCGGACTGTGCAGACCTGGCCAGGCTGGTGACGGCGTTGCTCGATCCAGGTGAGCTGCAGAGGGCCGTCTCAAAGGCGTTCGCTGCGGGTTCAGGGTGGTGTCCTGACCGCCGGTAGAGCTTAAGGTTGTCGAGCTGCGCCCGTCGGTCCTGATCTCGTCCATATTGTCGTCATCACCGTCATCGCTATCATCGTCGTCATCGTCTTCAGGTTCCTTGATCGAGCCGGCTGAGGATGGAGGCCTTCCATTCGCGGTCATGGCTTGATAACCGGCGCCTTGTGATTCCGAGATGGTGGAGCCTACGCGTCTCAGCGTCAGTGACAAGATTGATGATTCGCGTCCGCGCTTCTTGCGCTTTAGCACGGCGCGCACGGGTTCAGCATCATAAAACACCTCGTCCTTGTCCGGGTCGAGCTGAGCAAGCGGCACTTTGCGCATGGACCTATCCGTGAGCAGCATCGACGCAGCTGTTGCAGTGCTGGCGGTAGAGGTGGATAGGTATGAGCCATTGCTTTTTGCTTCGCTACCGTCCATCACAGCGCTGCGCCATTGTTTCACGTGTTCGTCATTTCTGCTGCCCATGTACCCTGCGGTGTCTTGCGGCCGATCGGCGAGTGTCCCCATCTCGGCGCGGAAATCGCGCGAACTGAGTGAATAGGCGATGATGGAGAGTGGTTCGTCGTCGCGAATGATGAAGCAACTTCCAGGAAAAACGCGGCGCCCTGCATCGAAATATTCGGGCTCGTCGTAGGGTGAGGTCTCAAAGTCAGTCTGCTCCTTCTTGCTAAGATGCTTCTTGGTCCACGCGGTAAGACGGTTTTTGGCCGACTTGGCGCGGTCAACGAAAGCTTTTCGGACGTCATTGATGCCGTCTAGGAAGAAGGTCCTTTGCAGAGCTTCGTACAGCTCAAACTCGTCCGAACGGAGCGACGAGAGTAGATTGGTGAGCAGACTCAGCGGCTCAGCAACCTGTTCTGACATCATCGCGCTGGACGAATTTGAAAAGATACCCGGCGTCTCTGCCTGTTGGGCTGTCGACTTTCTGCGGATCGTCTTACCGGCTTCGTCAAGATCGCGCGAGACAACCACATCTTCCAGCTTGGACGTGTTGCTCTTGACGGAAGCGAAAAAGCGTTGAATTTCGAGTCTGGTCTGTTCAGCGATCTGCTTGAATCGGCGTTTTTCCGCTTGCACTTGCTTTTGTTTTCTCTCGCGGCGACGTTCGCCACTCGTCTTGAGGCAAGGTCCTTCTATGTGAAGGTCATAGAGGACCAGAGGCTGCACCTGTACCTTGACCAGCGAACGGCCGCTTCGGAAGAAGCGCAGCAGATTGGGACCCTCTGCAATGCTGCGGCTATCTTCGTTCTTGCCTTTACGAAGCTGTTGCTGTACAGTAATCAGGCCGCCATAACCTTTGGCACTTGCAGGTTCCAATCCAGCAGCTCGGCGAAGAGCGGGATGGTACGAGATGGCTTCCAAGTAACGAGCAAAGGAGAGAAGATAAGTAGACTCGGACATGGGCATTGCCTTGCTCTGCCAGCCACTCTGGGCGCTGGCGTTCCACATCCAGATGCCGCTGGCGCTCGCACTTCCACGTTGATCAACCAGTGGCCGTGTCGTGCCGCTTTCTGCAACTTGTACGGCCGTCTCTGCAACAGCAAATGCGGTGTTGGCTGCCTCCTTGTCCGTATGAGAGGCAGCGGCGATGGCAGACACGTCAGACTCTCGAGACCTAGTAGGTAGCAATGGGGAAGAAAGCGTTGCGCTTTGCAAATTCTGCTCAGCATCTGAATCCGTATCACGCTGCGTCAGGACCTCGGCTTGGTTCTCGTAGAGCCTTGATGGCAGCACAGTGGCAACGATTTTGATACGGCAGCATCCATGAATAAATTGCAAGCGCTGTTCGGGCGTATCGTAGGCACTGTTGATCCGCTGTCCCGCCGCAGCATCGCTACGATCTTTGGTCACGCCGATGTGACTCTTCCCACTGACAACGCGCGAGTCGTGTGCAGCCTTTGCAGCAACATCACCGTCTGCTTCAAGTGCGCAGGCACGGATGCCAAGCTCTTCGATGACCTGACCTAGAGGCACGTCTCGGCTATTGCTCAGTCGTTGATAGAAAGCAACTTCTTCACGACACAGGCCCGGAGCGGAGCCACTGCTGGAGAGGAGCTCGTACGACACGAGCTGGACTGGCCTAGTGCCCTTGCGCTCGTCGGGTTGGTGTTGCGGTTGTTGCTGTCCGCGTAACAAGATTGCACTCCATGCCGAAGACGAGGACAGCGTCTGCACACCGACGAAGGGCAGCAGATCGCCCGAGGCGGAGATGCCGTGCGAGGGAGAGGCAAATGTCAGGTGATCTCGACGTTGATCGGCCAAGAAGCGCAACAACTGTAAACGATGGAAGGCGGCCAGGTAAGCAGAGGTTGGGAACGTTGCCTGATTTGGATCCATACGATATTGGTAGCAGAGGAGCATCGAGAGCTCTGGGGAGGAGGAGAGTGCTGCTGGGCTGGGGCTTTCAAGGGGAAAAGCGAGCCTTGGTTTCGGCTGGAGTCGAAGTTTTTGAAAGTTGGTCATCCTGTCCAAAATCTTCGGTGCTCGAAACCGCGACGTGGGATCGTGGTCATTGAGTATCACTTGTGATCCGCCCGCGGCAGAAGCCTGGGAGGTGACGCTTGCCTCAGAATCAGACACAGCAGTATCTACTCGCGAGGGATCTGAGGACGATGGCCTGGTAAAGGCACTCATCAGTCTTCCAACCAAACCATGTGCCTTGTTGTTCGAGTGCACTGTTGGATCAGCAGTCGCGACGCGACCCGCGGACGGTGAGGAGGGGGCAGAGTGATTGGGCGTATTGGCAAACAGCGCCGCTTTTCTGGCGGCGATGGATTGCTTTGGCTCTTCGCCGGCTTTGAAGAGGGCTTTCCTGGTCGCGGTGGATGGCGAGCCATTTGCTACGCTTTCCGTGTGGTAACGTTGCATTGTGAGTGAAGTTCGAGGAGCATTTGTTGATGTTGCATGACCATCGCTGGTGCTGGGCCTGTCTGCGAAGAAATTTGCAGTGGGCTCGGCAGATGCAAGCGGAAGCTGACCGATCTTGCCCCACAAGCTTTTGGTCCATTTCCTGGGACCAAACTTAGCAACAGCAAAATCGGCCTCATGCAGGGGTTCGTCTGCTTGGCGAGTGGATACTGCGTAGTTGGAGGTGTGCAAAGTACTGCTGGCGCCCGAGACGGACCGCGGACGGCTATCCAGGCTCTGTTGCGAGTTTGAACGAGAAGGGGAAGGCTGGTGGACGAGGCTGGCGCCTTGCTGCGGTGCATCAATTGTCGAAGTGGTGCGCGCTGGCACCTTGAGGATCTTGGGTCGAGCTGCATCCGAATCGCTAAGGAAGCTGGACTCAAGAAGCATCGACATGCCGACGTAGAGGGCAAGCTCCAACAGCTCGACCAGAGTCTGCTTTTGTTCTTCCGTCTGGACACGACAGACGAAGCTACCACCGACGAGCCTTACACGCTCATCTTCATCGTGAGGCGAAACACTGGATCTGCGGTCATGCGACGAAGCGCAGTGATGCGCAAAGAGCTCATCGCCGTCATAGAGGTCAGCCTTCCATGCAATTGAACCAATCTCTTGCTCCTCAATGTGGGGGTCGGCATTTTTTTGAGCCTCATTATTCGGGAGGACATGGTCGACTGTGCCTGCTTTGGCCGTCATATCAGACCTTGTCGAGATACTGGAACCTATGTCAGCCTCTTGAGCAGTGGCTGTTACTTTATTGAAATCTCTAGCGGTAATGGTTCCCGACCTTCGACGACGCTTATTATCAGGGGCATCGGCGACTGAGATGGAAGCGCATAGGCGACAGACAACCATCTTGGCCCATTCATCGCAGCCTTGACCAATCTTGGCCAGATGCTCGCGCTCGGCCCTCTCGAGTGCATCGGTCTCGGCTGCTTCAGCTTGGCTGGCAAAGGAGCGCAGACTGGGTCGGCTGGATTGAGGACGCAAAGCGGCAGAAGCAGCGAGGACTGCATCGACCGAATCTTCTGGTTTGGTGCCATTTGCTGCGGCAGTTGTAGCTGCGTGTTGTGCCTTTTGTCGCATGGCGGCGCCAGCGGCAGCGCTCAGGGAAGCGAGGTGCTTCATGGCTTTGCTCTTTTCGCCCGTGTTGACGTCGGCCGAGGCAGGCGCAGGTGCAGGTGCAGGTGCAGAAGGTGTCGCTGTCTCGCTCGAAGGTGCGGATCTCTGACTGTTGTCAGGCAAAGTAGAGCTGGGTACATGGTCCAAGGTAGACACTGAGGGTGATCTGGATAGTTGCTGGGTGAACAAAGATGCAGTGACGGCGGTGAAATCTTGCACGGATGTCGGAATGGCTGGCGTTGCAGAGGTTGGCAATGACGACGCTTCCAGAGCGGGCAAAGCGGGCGTGGCGGGCGCGCGGGGCACGTCGGATCGACTGCTGTCGGGCGTGGCTGTACCGCTGATTGCGGTGGTGGCACTCGACTTGGGCAGGAAATTGGGGAGCCCGGCGTTCTTTTTGAGGAGATTCTCGGACGTGCGCCTGGAGGAAGACAGCGGAGGAGGTGCAAGTCCATCGACGGGGTCCTTGCCATCAGAGCCGTTGTGGGGCTCTTGGAGAGTTTCGACGCCTGCGACGGGACCATAGTTACGAACGAACCAGACGGCGTTGCTCAAAATCTTGACTGCAACATCCCTCTTACGGATGCGATGGTCTGGGTCGGCGTAGAGCGCAGCGTAGTGATCCTGGGTAGTCTGGAAATGAGAAGGTGAAGCGAGACCTGAAAAGGCGCTCTCGCCAGGGAGTGGAGGCAGGACGTTCCTTTGTGCCTCCTTGTATGCCTTGCCCAAAGCGGCAGCAGGCCATGCAAAGCGAGCCCACCTGGATGAGAGGCCACTATTGGACTCTACTGCTTGAGCTGCTGTAGCATTACGTAGTTGAGCCTCGGCGCGCCACCGAATGGAAGCGGTGCGTTGCAGTGCGCCGAGAAGATGCTTTTGTGAGAGATGTTGGAAGGCAGTTTGCAAGGCTCGGTAAAGACTGTCGAGGGTTGCTTCGTCGAGCTTGTAAATGCCTTGCTCGGCGTTGTTGGCAGATGAAGTCGGTGAGGAGGCGGTGTTGGATGTCGACGGTTTCTTGTAAGTGCCTGATGCTGACACGACAGGATTACCTCGAATGGTATCATCATCATATGCAGAGGCAGCCTTTGAATCGTACCTGAGTGCGGCATAGTGAAGAATGGTAAGGAGATGTCTAAGGCTTTGTTCGTCTAGTCCATGGCCATCATGGGAGATTGGTGTACGTGCAGAGGGGTTGGACTGGCTAGAAGAGGACGATGAAGCGGGAGTGTGCTTTTGGGGAAGCGCTTCTGGCCACCAAGAGTCTGCCTTTTGAAACTGAGCATCGAGAGCAGCTGAATCGACCCACTGGCCTTCTGCATCGTGTGCTTGATCCGCTTTGTTGATCTGGGGCGAAGGGAGCTGAGGTAACGGTTTTCGAATGAGACGGCGACGAGTGGTGAGTGACAGCTCGATGCTTGCCTGCCAGTTGGAGGTGGAGCTGTGGGAAGGTGACTCTGCTTCTACACGTTCGACGACGGGACTGCGACGAGACGAGGTTGTCCATGGGAGCGACTGGTTGATGGGAGGAGCTGCTCGATATCGATTTGGGGTGATCGGCGATCTTGGCTGGTTGAGCGATTGACGGCTTGTGGACGGAGAAGCCGATACGGTCGGTTCCGTCCGAGGTGTATGTGTGATCATGGCAAGTGCATGGACTACATCCGAAACAGCGCAAGGAGTTGGTGATGAGAGGGTTGAGATAAAATTCTGAGTACTGGGATGCGGGTGGTGATCATACGTGACGGCGAGGCGATGCTAGGATGCGGTGCATTTCGGCGTATGGCTGCGCTCGGCCGTTGAGGCGTAGGTAGTGATGAACCAGGAGAGAGACGCCCTGGCTGCAGCGGCGAGAGACAGCGAGCGGCTATTGGGGGGTCCTGGTCTCGGTCTGCCCGCAGACTGGCTGACTGAGCTTTGTACAGAGCTGTGATGAGCCATGCGATGGCAATTAGGAAGGGATCTGGCTAGGAATGGAAAGCATTGATGAGGTATGTGACTTTGCCACGTTGAGTTGAGCAGCAGCTCCAAGAAGTACATGGAGCAAACGACAGGCAATCACGATTTGTGAATCGTGAATAGGCAACCGTGAATTGGCTGCTTTCTTTCACGTTTGACCCGCTGTGAGTGTTGTTTGGCTCTCTCTCTGACTGCAGCCGCTTGCTCTCGATGCTTGCCGACGTGTAGTCACGAGTGTGATCTTCTGCTTTTTTGGCCCCTAATATGAACCCTGCGCTTTTGTACGCTGATTTGCTTATACTCTAATTACAGTATTTATTTATTTCTTAATCGGCTCCTCTGCCTAGGCTCTTCAAAATAGTCACGGTTCGTCGTCCGCGATCGTTGTTGTTGTTGTTGTTGTTGAATGTCTTCTTGTCTTCTTTGAATTGATATATATACTGTATATATATGTATATATTTACATTCTGTACTTCTATGAAGTCACAGCGGCGATTCGTGGTTGCGATTCGTCGCTGGTGGCAGCGGCATGATTCACGATTCATGATTCGTGATTGTCCGGATCGTCCGTCTTTCGGACTCGACTTTGGCGCGACAGTTCCAGCTGGAGTTGTTAGGCCGACGGGATGTCTTGCGTGGTGCGCTTTTACAGTGCTCTGACAGGCGGTTCACGATTCACGATTCACAATCACAAACTCACGACTGGGTTGAGTTTGGGGAGTTGGGAATGAGGCACCTGGACGGTGTGTGTTGTGTTGCTCTCGATTTGTCACATGTAAGATGAGATTTGCTGCAGGTGGAGGCTTGCGGCGTGTTGGATCTTTAAGTTAAAGGCGGAGACGACGCGTCACGGGATGCAAGAGCGTGTGAGAAATGTGCCTTTGAATCACGAATCACTCAAAGATGCATGCTCTTCAAGGCTTGCTGAACTATTAATAATACTCACGACTACCAACAACTTGTACTGTAGAATTACAGTTACGTGTTACCTATGGCCAAATGTTGTTGGCAAGCGATATCGGGTGAGCCGGTACTGTTTCCAGGGGCGAAAAAGCTCTCACGGAAGCACGGGGAATCTGAACGAGAGCACCAGAAAGAGTTGAAGAATACAATCCAAATCCGATTGGTTGTCTAGACACCCTTTTGGTATAGCAGTTAAGCTTCAAGTAAAAGCGCCGTTCAGAAGAGCTGAATTACAGAGCCAACAGCACTTAAACCCTCGTTCAACTTCAAAGAGAGAGTGTGTGTGTCACAGTGAGTGTGAGTGTGAGTGAGTGTGTGCGCGCACTGACCGAGAGTTGTAGGCGGCTAACCCACGTCACCCATCAAAGTATTTCGATGCCATGCGTGATTGGTCCGTCGTGCATGTCACTTATGGACAGCATTTCGCACAGTCACGAGTGTCAGCCTACTCGTAGTCCACTCTTATAGAAGCTAGGGTTACGCACGCTGTGACGCACGACGCATGACGAGGGCTGGGACGCAGTCTTTTCATCTTGACAATCACGAATCTTGAATCGCAAGAGGCTAACCACAAACAAATTTGGCCTTCGTAATTCGTGGTTCACATTCACGATTGGTAGCGTCGGATCTGCGCTGGGTTGATCGTCCATGGGGTGACTTATGCGAACGAGATCATCGGCCATTTTCCCGAGTTCAGCTTAATTATGCTTGAGCTGCCAGAGTGATGATTTTCCTGCCTCGACGGCTTGGAATGCTATGTAATGCACAGACCGTTGTCGAGGTCCGCACAGCCGCTCAAGGCGAAAGAAAGGCTTGCTCAGTCACAAGCGTTGGATCGGTGCTTCCGATGGTGGCTGCTGTGCCATTGATCAAGCCGTGCTACCGGGTCATCCGATTATCTGGCTGTTGTCTGCATTCGTGATTGAGCGAACCAGTCGTGAGTCTCGATTTGGTTTGTCACAGTCGTGAGTCAAAAGAGCGGAGCGTGGAGTCTACGCCATCGTCCCTTGCGTTTCGCTTCCTTTCATTTGCCGCAGCTGCAATCGTGAATCTCGGATCATCACCACCATCACCAACCCAATTGCTGCCATCCTCTTCGACATCTCCATCCACGCACATCGCAGCCCTTGCCCGCAAACCAGGACATGCAGCGTATAACTGACGCCCTGGTACACTGATCGGCAACTGCCCATCCACCAATTCAAGATTCGCTTCACTCTTTTCCAAACCCATGCATTCCAGCGTCATCATCCGTTAGCATGTCTGACACCATCCGCGAGTACCTCTCGCTTCCTTCATCCGCACGAGTCGATTCTCCCACACAGACACATCGCTGGCTCGATGCTCTCTTCACTGGCGGTCTTCCAGTGCTAGGTTCCGTCAGCAACTCAAGTCGGTCCAAACTGGCCACGGCTGTCCTCAACGACATTGCAGCCGCATCAGGTACACGCCAGGGCGATTATCTCCTCAACGCAAGGATCAATGTTCGCTGGGACTCGCACATTAGGCTTTCTGCCTTGAGGTTGCTAAAGGAGCTCAGCCGTTTACCCGGCGGAAGTGCACCGCTCGCCAAACCAGAAGCACTCCGCATTCTCTTGCAGCAGGTCGACTTCCCAAAGCAGCGCGTTCCGAAAACTTCTCAACAAGGTGCATTTGCCTCGTCCACCTCGTCTTCTTCCATCCCGTCAGCTCCCAATCCCGCTTACACACTCGGGTCGATAGCAAAGTCCCTGCGCCGTGCCGTCAGCCGTCGTGGCTCTCACCAATCCGACCGTTGCCATTCCAAGGACAAAGACGCTCCGTCTTCAGACAGCGGCGGCGAGGATTATGACACCAGTGCCGATCCCGACTGGCCCATCACCGACATGGCCTTGCGCTGTCTCAACAATGTCCTTTTTCTCAACGAACATGCTCGACTCCCCTTCTCCAGCCAGGATGTCGGAGGTGGCCACGTCGCTGTAGCGCTTCTCTCGAGACCTCAAGACACGCCCGTAGACATTCTCTTCCTTGGTGCGCGTCTCTTGTTCTTCAGCACGCTCTTCGAGTCACCATTCAACAAGACTGCCGTCACCTCTCTCAATGTCATCGGTATCGAGGCTGCATGCGTTGAAGCCCTCGTCAAAGCCATGCTCGAAAAGGCTGCCAATCCAAATGCTGCTTCCTCTGTTCTCGTAGCCAGTGGTACCGAAGCCCAGCTCAACATGGCGCTTTCCGATTTGCTCAAAGCACATTTCAACGTTTGTCTCTACTATCCTCGCATTATCCAAGCAGAAGCAAACCAGCAGCAGCCAGAAACGGATCCATCAACGTCAACGCCGCAAGCCGAACTACAAGGTCCAATCCTCGGTGAAGGCTTTCATATCGAGCTCCTCGGCATGCTCCGACCACTCGTCTCTGTCATCACCGCACTTCCACTGCCTCCTTCGGTGCCATTGATGCCACCCTTCACACATGCCATCGCTGATCTGCTTAATTACCCTGTTGCCAACCTCAAAGACGAGATCTCCACCGACAGTACGCCCTCTGCTGTCATTTCGACTGCACTCACCGCTCCGATATCTGTCTCGTCTACCCAGGCCCTCCAGTCTGCACCACTCTACCTCAGCCGGCTCGTCATGTTTGCCGACCGTTCGCTGGCCCGCTACTTTGCCACACCTGTCACAGGCGACGACGGTAGGCGCATTCCCGAAGACGTCGATGCCAAAGCCGTCAAGCAAAAAGCAGCATCTGATGGCATCGATCTCGAAGACACCCTAGAACCACTTCTTCTTCTTCTCCGAAAAACGGCTGCGGAGGACGACTCGCTTCGATCAACGCTCGTCTCGATTCTCTTGCCATCTGATCTCGATCGCAGTCTTGCTCTCGATCGTCGACTTGACGTGCTCGGGAGATTGGTGAGGCTCATGTCGTCCGTCACGCTTTCGCGGCCTGCACGAGCATCGGGCGAGTTGCTGCTCTCTCTCTGCAACGGAGATGCAAGGCAGATGACAGAAGCAATTGGATATGGCCCATGTGCAGGCTTCCTCATGAACACCGGTCTCGCTTCGGCCTTGCCCTCTGGAGTCTCGGCCACTGCTGACTCCAACGGAAGGTCTATCGATCCGATCACGGGCGAATACGAGCCCACCGAAGAAGAAAAGGCCATGGACGAGATCAGCCGTATGACCGAAGAGGAAAAGGAGGCAGAAGCCGAACGGCTTTTCGTGCTCTTTGATCGCATGAACAAGACAGGTGTCATGCAGGTACGACATCCTATGGCCGCAGCACAAGAGTCTGGGCGATTCCAAGAGCTCGATGCGAAAGCAGAGCACGAGGAACGTGAGAGGCTCGAGAAGGAGGATGAGGAAGCGGAGAGAGAGGTACAGCGCGAGATGGCAGCGCACAAGAAGAGGAAGGAGGACGCTAAATTGCGCGCACAAAAGCTCGTCTCTTCGCAGTCACAGCAGCAGTCTCAGAAGATGCAAGCTGAAACAGTAGCTGCAAACGGCATGGAAGATGCCCAAGTGGTTAAGCTGACCGGTCAGCACAAGTTGGCTGCTTCGTAAATCCCCGCCGCCCGCCACCGTCTGCTGGACCGCTTGGCTCGATTGCGCGTCTCATGAAACGTGCTAGTCTTCACTCACATAGTCCCACATAAGCTCGCATAGCACATCGTATGTGGTTCCACACAGCCATCGCATTTGCTCTTTCTCTCTGGCTCTATTCTTGTCTCATCTAATATACACCCGCTTCTGGCCTAACTTCTCTTCTAGCCTAGCTTCTCCACTCCTTCCAACAGCGGCACAACATTGACCAACAAATGGTACGCCACCGTCACCGCCGCGCCTACCACGGTCAACATGGTCACGCCGTGCACTGCGTCCAACACCGCTGCATCTGGCACTGGGACCCTCAACGCTAGACGGTCATTCTTTAATGAGCTCGCGAGAGCAACAATGTGTCTTGCCTGCGTGCCGGTGGAGGTGAGGTGCGCCATCAGTTGCGGTTGGAGGTGTGCATGCGATGGTGGAAGCAGGGACGCCGGTGAGCGGGTTGAGGATGTGTCTGAGCACGAGATGTACAAATTCGGTGCGAGAAGCGTGATTTTCGCATGCTGGTTCAAGGTCGACGGGCGCGTGGATGAGTGGCCTAATCGTTCTAGTACATGGTAGTACAATTGGCGGAGGGAGGAGGGCGCGATTTCGCGTATCAGGGTGACACCAGACGGCTCACGCGTATCGCGCGTGGCTGGAGGATGGTAGCGGACATGCAGTGGGACGTGCACTTGGAACAGCCCATCGGCGGTCAACAACTCGTCTACAGGAACCGGGATCACCACTGTGCTTCGTTCCTGCTTAAACGTCTGGCTTTGGTTTTGCTTGCCATTTTGATCGCTTGCCTTGACTCGGGCTCTGTCTTTATCCAGACTTAACTTGACCGGCAGCTGGTCTGTAACCACCTGTCCGGCTGCCTGCCTGAGCGCGGCAGACAGTACATCCTGCATATCCACGCTTCGTCTCTCGTCTGCCTCGGCTCGCTCCCACCACTGTCGCTCCGCCTTGGCAGATGGACGAGCTGTCCATCCCACCGCCGCCTCCAATTCCACGCGCGAGTCAGTCAACACCTCGCCTCGCCTCGCTTTCCTCGCACCACCATTGATGATCGTGTTGCTTGCTGTGAACGGGTCGTAGAAGACACCACTGGGCAAGTGCACGAGCAGGTTCGCGTCGCATGCCTGCGAGTGCAAATTGGCCGGCACATTGGGCGATGGCAGCGTGATCAAGAGTGTGGGGTGAAAGCTGTCGGCACTCAGCAGCGATGTTCGCAGTGTGCCTAGAGATGGTGTCGACATTGGGGCGTTTGTGGTCGACGACGACGTTGCTCCAAGTGGTGGTCAGAGGCATCTGTGAATCACAATCGTGAATCATGAATTGCGCGCAAAAACCCTGCCGATGCGTGATTCACGATTTGGCCCGAGCGCTGCTTGCTCGTTCAGTTTCGCAATAGCAAACCCACTATAAACACCCACGTGAAATCCGTTATTTGGAGCACCTCTCACATCTCGGCTTTCATCTCGAGTGTCGCCCACACACTCACGACTGGATCGCTCGAGTTTGACCTCACGTTGAGCGTATTGCAATCAGCATCGATGCTTAAGCAAGACACGAGCGTCGAGACACGAGACACGAGACGTGAGACACGAGACGTGAGACACGAGACGTGAGACGTGAGACATGAGACGTGAGACATGAGACGTGAGAGGCTTTGATGCATGTTAAAGTGCGTGCACGCGAGAGCGAAAAGTCGCGGAGCTAGAGAGTGGCGTCGACATACGACTGGCATGTTTTCCAGGAGGACGTGCTGAAGGAGCATGGTAATACCGGTATCGGTGTCGGCGAGAAAGCGGGATCGATGCAGGCGTACGTGAATATGTGTTTGCATGAGAGCTAGGGTCGGGTGGGATCGAAGCTCGATTGGATACAACGGCTGGTAAGGTGGGCTGAAGGATTCATATCTCGTCTCGTCGGTCGATATGCGTCAACTGGAACCAGTTGGTCTGCATCTCTAAGCAGCCTTTAGCTTGATTCTCTCTGCACCCTTGTCTCTCGCTCACCATCACCATCTCGTTCTGCTGCAATTCATGTACACGATGCAACTCGCACCCCGAACGCTGTTGTTCCAGCTGACGCTCGTCTGCATCACCATCTTGCCGTGTTCGTTTGTACACGCTGCCAAACAAGGCGAACACTACGCGTCCGATGCGCAATGGGACACGAATGCACCTTCATCACCGTACGCCAATAGTGCGCATACGTCGTACCGCGCACCTGCGTCGCTGCGCTTTGAAGCATCGGCTCCATCGCGTGTGATCTATAACGACGAAGATCCGATCGCTGCTCGGCTGGCGTGGTTGCGCGGTCGATCGCAGTTGCGCGAACCCGACTCGAGATTCAAGTACATCGAGCAGCGCCTCAGCCACCCGGAAGCGGGTGCGGAGGAAGAGAGGGTCGAGAACAGGGAAAGGCCCATGTTCACGTTCAGCGCTGCAGAAACGTCGACTGACGCCGCGGCGACGCACGATGGGCTGCCGACCAAAGGTGTACGCGATAAAGGGATCGTGGCGGAGCGCGCATCGGGAAGACGAAGACCGAGGTTCAACGAAGGTGGATATCGACAAGGTGACAGTAGAGCGCAAGGTGGCAATGCGCGTGCTGGTGTAGGCACAGCGAGGATTGAGGCAAGACCGCAACCGCCGCCACCGCCGCGTGCGTGGCAGCACGAAGCCATGTCGCAACACAATGGCTGGAGAGATCCATCGTTTAGCGACATGCCCGACCGCCACGATGCATCGAGCCTGTTCCGACAACACAGTCCTACGTGGTTGGCGCTGGAAGAGGTCGCGTCTCAGTTGGAAGCAGTTCGGTTGGCGCAGCAAGCTCGGGTACGGGGTTCTACGCAGTATGCACCGCACGTGGTGTTGTCAGACGAATACAACGTGGCGCACCACCACCGCGGTTCGTCACCAGGCTCACCCGTTTCACCGTACGCTGGTGCATGGGAGGAATTTGGTGCATCGACGCCACGCGTACCATCCGGAGCGCTCCAAGTGGCGCCGTACCGAATGTGGAGTGTGAAAGCAGCGTTGCCGCACATCAATATCCATCTCTCGCAACTCTCGGACATGCCTGTGTCTCACGGGCACTGGCAAGGTACGCTGGATGCGCTGCGAAAGCACGAGTGGACTGACCAGCTGGCAGCACGTGTTCAGTGGGCGGCGGACCACCGCATTGAATCGTCGCGGCCGGCACGCGTCGTGACACCGTTTGGCGGCGTGATTGGTGGGCAGATCGAGACGGGTGCTTCGGCGCACTTTGTATGGGATGCAGCTGATCCGCCGCCGAGGCTGGACAGTGTGATGCTCACCAATACGCAGAGACGCATCCATGCGTGGCGCGAACTAGCGCGACTCGTCCCACCCGCCCTCACCGCACACTCGGAAGACGTCTACGCGGCTCACGCTAACACCGACTATGCGCAAGTCGACAAAGATCTCCACGACGCAGTGCATCCGATCCAATACATCAGCCAGATGCTGCGCGATAAAAACGCAGCCATCATCCTCGAAAATGCGATCCACGATGAGCTCCACCAAGACGTGCGCCTCACGCCTCCCGAGGCTATCACACACCTCCAGAAAATCCGTCACTACAACGGCGCCAAACGAGACGCCACCTTGGAGCAATTGTTGAACACGAGATACGCGACGCACAACCGTTTCTGGTACCCCTACTACCATAGTAAGCCCGCGTTCCACATCATCAACCCGCTAGAAACACCGCTAGATCGCTTCGCCGCTTTCGCTCCTTGGGCCGACGCGGTGGCACTCAAAAAGGTCTAGTTCCGCTCTGGTCTTGTCTTTTCCATACGCGTACTCAATCTCCGCCACCGTCTACGCTCGCACCTCGCAATCACACTCGTTTCCGCACCACCGTGTAACCACTGAACAAAGCCTAAATCCACATCTACTTGCATAACCCTAATGCACTCAGCGATCGGTACCATTGAACAAAAACCAGATCTCCTTAAAGTCAAGCCGATTACCTTTGACGAGCTTACTTCCCTCCAAGGCAGCCTTGGCAAGCGCCCTCTTCTTTTCCTGAAGCTTCAAGATCCTCTCTTCAACGGTATCTTTGATACTGAGTTTATAGATGGTGACGTCGCGTGTCTGACCAAGCCTATGTGCACGGTCGAAGGCCTGCTCCTCGATCTGTGGATTCCACCAAAGATCCATCAGGATCACTCTACTGCAGCTCGTCAGATTCAAGCCGGTGCTACCTGCTTTGAACGAGATCAAAATCACAGTGACAGATGCATCGCTACGGATCCGCTCCAGAGCCGACTCGCGCTCTTGCGGCTTCATGGAACCATCGTACCTTACATACTTGAAGCCATGACGCTGCAGATGTGGTTCGACAATGTTGAGGAACGACGTGAATTGTGAAAAGACGATCGTCTTTTCGGTCGCATCCGCTGCGCGGATCTGCGAAAGTAGCGAGAGCATCTTTCGCGTCTTTGTGGAGCCGGACGACGAAGCGAAGAGGTCTTGCGAGTGGCTAGTGGCTAGAGCGATGCACTCGTTGCACAGAAGACGTTTGGCTAGATTCGAATTGACAGCCGCCATGAGATCGCCTGGAACATTGGGTGTGTCTCGGCAGGGTATGGCATTGGCAGCCATCTCAACGTTGCACTGGTCACAGCGCTTGGTCTTGACACTAAGGCCGGAAAGCATTGCTGCCAGACCATCGTCATCGTCGTCGTCTTCAACCGTCGCAGTACTGCCAGATGGCTGCGACAATGGCTCGCCAGTAGTCGCAGAGCCAATGGCTCCGGCATCCGTGCGAAGACTTCCCGTGACCATGGCCGGATGACTACACGCCTGACGCAGCCGAAGCAGCAGCACAAGCCCTTCGATCATGTCCTTCTTACCGGACGCCAACTCAAACGCTTGCCTGATCCTCTCCTGTAGTCCGAGGTAGAACTGCTTCTCTTGAGGACTGTCGAATTCGAGCTCGAGCAGCTCCAGATTGCGTTTGGGGAGGTTGAGAATAGGCTTGCCATCGTCGGTCTTGGCCTCCTTGGTGCGCCGAAGCATGATGGTCTGCAGCACAAAGCAGAGACGCTTCATGCCCCAATTCACTCGATTCTGATTGTTCGACTTGAGCGGATCGCCGATCTTTTCCTTGAAGTGCTGATAGTCGTCAAATGGCTGGATCCGCAAAAAGTGGATCAGAGAAAACATCTCGAACGCGTCGTTCTGCAGCGGTGTGCCGGTGAGGCACCATCGAGATTCAGCATTGGCAGAGAGCAGGAAGCACGCACGCGAACACTTTGCCTTGTGATTCTTGATGTTTTGCGCTTCATCCAGCACGATCCGAAGCCAGGCTGACTCAAAGAGCGGCGTGCACATCACTTTCTTGATAGCATTCGCTGGCGTAGGTGCATCTGCAAAAGAGTCGTCTGAATCCTCAGAATTGATTTCGACTCCGCCATGGTCGGATGCGGACTCGGCATCCGAGTCGATCGGGAGGGCGCGAGCATTGGTGCGACAAGTCGACTTGGACTTTGGATTGGATTTAGCCTTGGACTTGGACTTGGGCTTGGACTTGGAACTAGTGGTGAGCGGCAGTGTGCCTTTGGCTTGAGCGTCGAGTTTGGACAGGTAGTTGCCGTACTCGCTGGCTACGGTGGTGTAGGTGGTGATGACAATGTCAAACTTGGTAAAGTAGGAAGCCTTCTTGGCACGCGAAGGGCCGTGGTAGAGGTAGACCTTGAGACCGGCTTGTGTCTTTTCGGCGACTTCGCGCTCCCACTGTTTGATGACGGCAAGAGGAGCGATGATAAGAGTCGTCTTGGAGGCCATGTCTCGACGAGGCAGAAGACTGGTGGACAGAGATGGTGCCGGTGCTGGTGCATCGACAGTGTTCTGATCGTTGGACGCTGCTTTTTTTCCGCGTTTGCCTGGTGCATCCTCTGATGGCACTTGGAGGTCGATCGTGGACGAGTCTTGTCCCGGTTGATTAGAGACAATGAGAGCCAGTGTCTGAACCGTTTTACCAAGGCCCATATCATCGGCAAGGATGCCACCTTTAGCCTTTCCCTTTTCGCGCTCGCGCATCCATGTGACGCCTTGGACCTGATGAGGCAGGAGCATGCACTTGAGGCCAGGGATGTGTGCGCTCGTCTTTGCGTCGTCCGAGACGTCGGTGACGTTGACCATGTTGTGGACAAGATCCTGGATTTGCCTGTCACGCGTTGCTGCATCGATGGAAGCGCCCACGGCAGGACTGTCGCTAATCACGGTGCGGAAGGGCGCGGCAGCTGTTGGGTCGTAATCGTCACTCATGTAGAGAGACTGTGCCTGTGCGTGCTTGGCTTTGGAGGGTGATGAGCGTTGGGCTAGGGGTGAATGATAGAAAGGATTGTTGCTTTTCAGCGGTGGTGGAGTGGTTTTGGGCGAGATGAAGGGTGCTTGAGTGGATTTGGAGTTAGGAGATCGAAAAGGCTGAGAGGCAGCGTAGCTCGAAGTGATGGAGTTGAGAGGCGCACGAGTTGAGCTTGTGTCTTCAAACGGTCTGGTGGGTTGAAAAGGACTCTGATGCGAGGCAGCTCCTATGGGCGAAGATTCGCCAAAGACGATGGGATCATTGCGGGAACCGCTGCCTGTGGCGACGTTTGTGTGGGAGCTACTTGGCTGATAAGTACTTGACGGAACATGTGGTACGAGAGGCGGCTGATAGAGTTTGACTTTGGGGGGTGGGGCATGCTTGTTTCGATGTGGCAAGGAGGAGATAGCCGGATTCGAGCTGGCAGACGAAGAGGAAGAGGAAGCGGAAGCAGAAGGTGCAGAGGCGAGACTGGAGGAAGAGCGTAGTTGCTCGTGTTCGCGTCTGGCTCGCTCAATGGCAGCCAGCTGCTCCTCAAGGATTTTTCTGCGCATCGCCTCCATGGTGACCAAGAAGGAAGCGATTGATGTTGTAGTGAGATTGTGGCTTGGGTCACAAGTTGTATGAGGTGTACACTGAGGCAGACGAGTGTGTCAAACCACCCTCGCGAATGTCAAGACGGAGCAAGTGTAGCAGCTTGTACCGAGCGTGTAGCAGCCAGCGTCGTTGGTGGGGCTGATGCGATACTGTACGAGTGTCGAGCTGGACCGCGATGTAGTAGGATAGGTCGGAGAAGATCAGAGCTTTGACCGAACGGTTGCTTTCATTTGGATCCGAACTCAGCTGTCACCAAACAACCGAGAACACACTCAACACTGTCACTGACACATGACAGCGCCGAATACCGACGTGCGAGACGCGAGACGTGAGACGTGAGTCTGTGTGAGTTGTGAGTGGAGAGACCAACACTCACGACTCGAGACTTTCCAAAACAGCTCACGTGCTAGTTGGTGCCACGCGCATTGGTTTGATCTGTTAGATCGTGTTTATTGCTTTCGTTTGGATTCGTAATTGAAATCGTGAATGTTCGGACGCATAAAGCCGACACCGAGCTAGTCGTGCGAGAGCAGCTGGAACGTTGCACGTACACCAACGGCCAAAGCGCGGATATCGAGGCAGAGATTCACGAATAATCCAAGATTCCTCCACTTTGAGAAGCGAAAGACGAACAGCAGCGTAGCAGCGTAGCAGAATAGCAGAGTAGCAGCGTCTGGCATTCTGGATACTCACATCTGTACTGTGCTGTGCTACTTGGTGACTGACTGAGCGCCTGGATTTGTGATTTTGGTGAAAAGTTACGATTGTGCGAGGCTAGGTTAGTTACAACTCACTCTTGAATGTTGATAATCTGAGGTGGTAATCGTGAATTCCATTCATACGTGATACGGTGTATGCGTGTCTGTGCTCGGCGCAACTTGGTGACTTGTTCTTCACACGACATCCCACGTCCTGTCACTTGGCTCGTCGACAGACTTGTTCTTTCCTTTCCCCTCACACAAGCCTGCCACAAGAGCCCGCAATTTCGTCTTCGTCGCACCTCCCTCTGTACAACCTCGGTATCACCTCAGTCATGACCAAAGGCGAGACTATCAAGTGCAAGGCCGCCGTCGCCTGGGAGGCGGGCAAGCCAATGTCGATCGAGGAGGTCGAGGTTGAGCCTCCTCGCGCTGGCGAGGTCCGTGTGCAGGTTACCCATACCGGTCTCTGCCACACTGACGCCTACACACTCTCGGGATCCGACCCTGAAGGTGCTTTCCCTGCTATTCTCGGCCACGAGGGTGCGGGCATCGTCGAGTCGGTCGGTGAAGGCGTCGACCACGTCAAGGAGGGCGACTCGGTCATCTTGCTCTACACGGCCGAATGCCGTCAGTGCAAGTTCTGCAAGTCCGGAAAGACGAATCTCTGCCAGGCGGTACGTGCTACACAGGGTCAGGGTGTGATGCCAGACAAGACCAAGCGATTCAGCTGCAGGGGCAAGCAACTCTTCCACTTTATGGGGTGCTCCACCTTTTCGCAATACACGGTCGTCTCGCAGTACTCGCTGGTTGCTATCGACCCAAAGGCGCCACGTGACAAGACGTGTCTGCTCGGATGCGGTGTCACTACCGGCTGGGGTGCTGCTACGCACACCGCCAAGGTCGAAAAGGGATCCACGGTAGCCGTCTTCGGTATTGGCTGTGTCGGTCTTGCCGTCATCACCGGGGCTGTGGATGCTGGCGCGGGTCGAATCATCGCCATCGACACCAACGACCAAAAGGAGTCATGGGCCAAGAAATTTGGCGCGACCGAGTTCATCAACCCCACCAAGCTCGGCGACAAGGACATCGTCTCGCACCTCGTCGACATCACCGATGGTGGGCTGGATTACACTTTCGACTGCACCGGCAACGTCAAGGTGATGCGAAGCGCTCTCGAGGCATGTCACAAGGGATGGGGTGTCAGCACTGTGATCGGAGTGGCTGCGGCTGGGCAGGAAATCGCTACGCGCCCCTTCCAACTGGTTACCGGTCGCAAGTGGCAAGGCTCCGCTTTCGGCGGTGTCAAGGGTAGATCCGAATTGCCCGGGATCGTACAGAGATACCTCGACGGCTCCTTCAAGGTGGACGACTACATCACCCATACCACCGACCTCGACAACATCAACAAGGGCTTCGAGTACATGAAGCAGGGAGAGTGCATTCGATGCGTCGCCAACATGTCGTAGACTTGGTTTCCTTATCATCTCCTGGCACTATCACAATTTGGTTCTCAACCCAAGCCTAACTATCACAAGCGAGTGCACAGACGCAGAACAACGATATCTATGAGCGGCATGTGTCGATGAAAACGTGTTGGCGCGCGAGCGACAAAGCACTTGAAGATATGAGAAGGATACCACGGAAAAAGGTGAATCGCGGCTAGGCGGTTCTGGGAACAATGACGGTCTGGGCGGTGTCGAGGTTGTGGTAGACCAAGTTGGACTGGAAGAACTCGATTCCGAGGATCCACACTTTGAAGTCCGGTCCGTTGGATGGGAACATGGCTTCGACTTGCGGACTGCCCATGAGCGAGACGGGGCATTGGTCGGCACGGAACTGTGCTCGAGATGGTGCGATGGTGAGCTTTTCCAAGTCTCGATCCGGAGTGGCGGTGTCTGCTAGCCCGACTGAAAGCAGCCTCTTGTGCAGGTTCACACGCCGTTTACCGATGATTGGCAGATGCATCCATCCTGTCAGTCCCGTAGCGATGCTGTCGAGACCACCAATACCGACGTCCACGTAGCTCTTCCATGCCGTCAGACTGTCGTTCAAGCCGCGTTTCATCCAATCATCATCCTGCGATACCTCACCGTCGTGTTGTGCATGCACAAACTTTCCATTCGACCCAACACTCCTCCTCACCGCCTCGAACTTGAGCTTGGATCCACGCGAACCAAACGAAAACCCCATGTTGAGCTCGGAAGTACAGCTCGTCTTGCCAAGCACCGCCTGAGAATTCGGCGGTGAACTACTCGTGACGGATCCCTGTGTAGCAGCAAATATCTTGCGAACCTCGGAAGGCGGGGCGATGATACCCGACGTACCGCTGTCGAGGAGGAGAGCGTCGATCTTGACGTCGGGTAGAACCGTACCATTGAGGAAGAACGAAACGTCGGAACGGTGCGCGATACCCCAAAAGGGATGACTAGGATATGTGGAGCCAGAAGACGGGTCGATGGTGACACTGGCATTGTAGTCGTAGCCCGAGACGCTGGTGGGGAGCGTGGTACCGCTGAGTGGCAAGACGAGTTCTCCAATCGGCGTAGGTGACTCTGTCGAAGCAGGCGAAAAGTCCAGGTAGAAATGGCTCGATCCTGTCAGTCCCAACAGTTTACGCTGTTGGACGCTCAGGTACGAGTGCAGAAACGACACGTCGAGCGATGGAAGACTGCCTGATTGACCACTACTCGCCGAGGACGCAGGAGGCGCTTTCGGCGCGTTATCGCGTTTATCCTTGGCCTTGGCCTGTCGCTCTGCACCCTTCTGCTGCTGCTGTGGGGGCGCCGACGGACCAGCGCTCTTTACCATACTGAACGGCGGACTGAGCCCTAGAATCCCCTGTGCACCCTTGAGATCATCCAGTGTCGTGAGTCCCAACGTGACATTGCCCTGCTTGGCGCCCGCGCCCGCCCTCTGCCCACTCGCCTCGTTTAGCCAGGCTACATCGGTGACAAAGTGAATCTTGGGTTTGACGGGGCCCTTTTTATCGTTGGCATTGGGAGTTGTGGTGATATACCCCTGCGCGCCGTCCAGATCCGGTTGGTCGGCCGAGTGCGGATCCCAAGTGGACGAGGTGGCGCGAAACGACGAGTTCTGCAGTACCAAAAACGGCGAGCCGGTATCGACGATCAGGTTGTACGTGTTGTGCGTCGAGCCGATTGTGATGGAAGCAGTCATGAGCGACGATGTTGGTTCGTACGCGAGAGGGATCACGAGCGAGTGCGAGTCGCGTTTACCAAGTTGAGCGATGCATGGCCAAGACGTGAGCGTGAACAGCACTGTGGTCAACAACCACCTCGTTGCTGTCGCTGTCATCATGGTGCTACAAGCCGAGATGGTCAAGTGAACCAACGTGCAGCGTATACACGGTGTGATATATGTGTGACGAACCAATACATCCACGCCTCAACACAAGCTGCGCCGAACCACCAAGCATCCATTATCCACCTCTCGCACTTGCTTGCCATTCCCGATTGTGCGCTTGCACGACTCACCAACACCTGCGGCGAACAAGCGCCTCGACAAAACCCACCGCACTCGTCATCTTTGGCTTTGCTCACCACTTTGTTTGCGCACGTCCTTCGCCTGGCGCAATCTCGTCATCAACTCCGAGGCGCCTCCCTCGTTTCTCCCACTTCATCCCAGCCAGTCCACCAGTCTGACAACTCAACGACAACCTCCATGCTCGGCCTCGCCACACTTCATTCACGTTGCTCGCGCAAAGCGTGGCGGCGTGCGTACAATTGTCTGCGATTCGACACATTGCTCACAACGAGCTAACTTGTTCATTTCAGGCTGCATCAAACTCGCATCGTCCGTCGATGCTTGAGTTGCGCATTCAGCTCAAGTGCTTGGAGCAAAGAGAGTACAAATGAGATGGCGAAATCACATTTCATCAAGCGTCCATCAAGCCATGGCAAGCGTGCCGGGTTTTCGCCACTCTTTCTAGTCAATCGTGAGCCGCAAATGATCCGTAAGACCCCGATGGTCGCATCGCCCCGGAACATCGCTCGATCTCTGTATCACCGCCCAAGACCCTGCACCTCACATGGTCATCCCGACCAAACCCCCTTGTCCCTCAACAACCTGTACGCATCAGCGACCAAATACAGACTTCCAGCCACCACCACCGGCGCCTCGCCCTTAGCGGTAGCCCACTCCATCGCTCGTGCCACACTATCAAACACTCTCAACTCTCCCAAATCCAGCTGCTTGCTTAGCCGCTTTAACGTCTTTAACCCATCCTGCAACTCGACACTCTTGACCCAAGGCATACCCTCGGGCGCGCTGAAACGCGTCAGCGCAACACTTTGCTTTTCCACCCACGTCGGTTGGTCCAAGAGCGCCTTGACCATGGCTTCGTAGTCTTTGCCTTCAGAGAACGCCAAGATGTAAGTGATTTCGAACTGCGATTTGCCTTTCGCTTTGGCTTGGTTCGAGAGCGCTCGCGCAGAAAGACAGCTGTCGAGGTACTCGCGGAGGGCTTTTGCACTAGCCTCGTTGTGTGCGCCGTCGATGAGGACGTGCTTTCCGTCGAACGTGTGCCAGCTACACCTGCCCGCCCAGCTGACGGCATTGATGCTCTCCCTCACCCGCAGATTGGATTCCGCATCGTCTCGCAACCCCCACATGATGCGCGTCCGCAGTTCCTCCCACCGATCCTGCGCCCATTCATCGCGCGCGATTGACGACAAGGTCTGAACAGCCATGCATACTCCGGTCAAATTCGCCCTCGTTCGCTCCACCTGCACCGGCACCCCGAACACCACCGGATCGTGAGGATGTGCAACAAACGTCGATGGAGGGTTCAGTCCCGAAGTCGACAGAAACAAGGTCGGCGCCAACCGCGGGGTGAAATCAATCACACTTCCCCATCGGTCCATCTTGGTCGGTGGCAGACTCAACACTTTCCATGGGATGTACGTCTTGACGAGGCGAGCATTGTGAGTCATGCAGACGTTGCGGATGGAATCCATGATTCCAGCTGCCCTGTTGCCCAACTGCTTCGCCTCGTTCTGCAGCGGACCCAATGCAAGTTGATCAACGACAGAGCTGTCGTCTAAGCGCTGATCGGCGATGATGCAAAGACCGTTGTGTTTGATGATACCAGCCTTTTCTTGGGCGATCCCTTCGAGCTTGCTACCGAGGAATGCCTCGTGGTCTCGATCGATAGGGCATACGACACTCGCCAGCACCTGCGTATCATCAAACACATTTGTTGCATCCAGCCTGCCACCTAGCCCTACCTCGATCAACAGGATCTCGGGCCGCTCCGATTCTGGCAGCAGCGAGAACGCCTGGAACGTCTGCGCGGTAAGAAGCTCGAAAGGGGACGACTTGAGTGGTTGACCATCGTCGTTGCTGGAAGCAGCAATGTCGAGTCCTTGATCAGCGAATAGCACATCCGACTGAGCTTGCTTCCATAAAGATTTGGAGACCATCTTGCCGTCAACTTTACAGCAATCGCGTCGTTCGATCAGGTGCGGACTAACAAAGGTGCCGGTGCGGATGTCGAGCGCGTTGCGAAGAACGGAGTCGAGGTAGGCGATGGTGGTGCCTTTGCCGTTGGTACCGGCGACGTGGATGACGGGAAATTGCTTGTGAGGCGAGCCCAAACGGGCAAGTAGGCGTGTGATGCGTTCGAGGCCAAGTTCTATGCGCTGTCCCAATCCGCTGTCATTGCCATGACTGTGACCGTTGCCGTGCTGTGCACTAGCCAAACCACCTACCGAAGCTTGCGTTGTTTCAGAAGGAGCATCGTTCGCCAGGACAGGGGCGATGGCCGGGGACGAGGCCGTAGCGGTTGCAAAGCTGTCTCGAGGCGATGACTCGAGCTCTGGCTGGGCGGATGGCGTCACTACCACTGCCGAGGTTGCCGACTTAGGCTTGGCATTTGACTCCTGCTTGGCCGCGCTGTACAGCCTCTGAATGCCTGGATGCACCTTATCTTCTTTGGCTGCCTTCTGCCTGCGCCTCACCTCGTCCCACATTTCCCACTTTTGCTCTTCAGCCCTCTTCTTGGCCTCGCTCTCCTTTCTTTCTCTCTCCTTATCCTTTTTCACCTGCAAAGCCAAATTTTCATCCGCTCGCTGCTTCTCGGCTTCGGCCTGCTTTTCTCTCTCGGTCGCCAACGCCTTCTGCACTTCCAAGTATCGCCTTTCAGCGCGTGTCAAACTGCTGTTCTGTGAAGACTCGCGCTCGTGCGCCGGCTTGATGGCCGGATCTATCTCGTCGAGCGGTGCAGTGTTCGTCTGCGACTGTCGCAGAAAGCCGAATCCACCTCTTGCCGGCTCATTTGCGGGAGAATCTTGGCCGCTGTCAGTGTTTCTACTGGACTGTGTGTTGGTACTGAACTTGCGCAAAAACGATAGCCTGGGTGGCCTGTTTTCGGTGGGCGTGCTCACGGTGACCATGGATGTATTTGGCTCGTGAGCAGTCATGGGCATGGGCATGGGTGGTAAATCTCTCTCCTTCTTTGGCTTTACTGGGAATGGCGCCAAATTCTGAATGGGAGGCAAGAGCGGAGGATTCGGGAGCTCGGATTTGTTGATGCGACTGCTCGAAGACGTCTGACGATCCTTGACGGGCCGTTTGGGTGGAGCATCGGCTGTGGTGCCGAGCGTGGCAGCTGCGTCCGTAGAGGACTGCCTGACGATAGCTGCTCGTCTCTCTGCGGCATCAGCAGCAGCGGTGGCCGGGTTCGAGGGTCTACGACGCGAAATAGATGGATCGAGAACATTGTTGTCTGAGGCAGTCCAAGTGAACTCTTGACTGTTTTGTCTGCTTGATTTGCGTCGTGGCTTTGCGCGTATTTCGGGTCCGCTAGCTGATGTGAAGCCGACGAGAGCTTTGAGGTTGCCATATTCGCCCAAATCGGGAGCACCATAGGAGCCGATGGGAGCATTTGCGCTCGTGGGGTTGCGACCGACTTGACCCTGTACACCTGGTCCAATGACAAGAGCCGTGGCAGGCATTGATGCGAACGGGGAAGACGACTTGCCGTTTGGCTTGGGCGAGGAAGCCGAGGTGGTTGCTGGAGCGGTAGAGCGCTGCCCAGCCTGGAGCGTGACGACGGACGAGCTTTGTCGGCGCACAGCGCCCGGGAATGCACCGGATGAGGATACCGGTGTAGCAGAGCCACTTGCGAGCCTGGGCGATGTCGGCGGCGAGGCTAGGTTTTGTTGGTCGATGGTGGAAGCAGGGAGCGCTACCGTGCTGGGATTCGCTGAAGAGGCAAGAGTCTCGGTGCTTGGGGTTGTAGCAGATGTGGGGGCAGTGGGGGCAGCGTTTGCGTTTGTGTTTGTGTTTGCGTCTGTCAAGACGGCTGATGAGGTGAGCTTGGGGCTTGTGCTTGGCTTGGGGGCCGCAGTCGGAGTCGCAGCTGCAGTCGAGGTACGACGCTTGCCCTTGTTTCCATTGGCCTTTGTCGAGGACGGCTGCAACAGATTGAGGCCTTGGCCCAAGCTAGCCGGGTTGTTGGTGTAAGCGGAGGGCGTGTTAAGCGCTGTGCTTCGACGAATGTGACCGGAACCGACATGGTTGGCTGTGACAACGCGGAAGGCGGAACGATAATCCTGATATCGATGCTGATGGTAGTTGGCGTTAGGCTGTGCTCCGACCGAGGAAGAGAAGGAGGAAGGCTCGGAAGGTTGGATGATGGAATACGGTGGTGGTTCGGAAAGCGTACCGGCGCGGGTGAGTGAGCCGGCTGGAGCGGAATATCGATGGGCTGGACCAAGCTCGGGCAGCTCGAGCTCGTCTAGGGTATGGTTTGGCTTGAGACGGACGACGATCATATCGCCTTGCTCGATGAGGCTGCATTCGTGATGGTCTTGCAGCTCGAAGCCGCGCAATGGCTGAGAAGCAGAAGTATGTTGGTGATGTTGAACGTGGTCTTGCTCGTCGAGGTCGTCGCTTTGGCGAAGTTCAAGAGTGAGCATCTGCATCTTCCAGCCATTGATAGCCTTTTCCTTTACTTCTTCAGAGAAAGTGAGTGGTTTGGTGGAAGAGTGCGCATTGGTCTGGCCAGTGAGGATGCGAAGGATGGAGAGTTTCAAGGAAGAAATGTCGGAGGAAGGATCGGGGACACGGTGAGGAATGCTAAATGCTGGCAGAGGCGGATGCGTTTTGAGGATGATGAGCGAGGCAGGTCCACCGCCTGCCAAAGGCGTGTGCGAGTCAGAGTCTGCTGACGGCATGATGGCTGTACAGGAGGACCAGATGGAGAGAGAGACGTATGCTGGCGGACGCGATCGACGCAGCTGAGGGGCGTTAGCCAAGGATTGTTTGCGGGTAGTCGATTGGAGGAGTAGTATGTCTGATGTGATGCGCTCAGCTGCTCGGTGGTAGCATGGAATCGAGGTAGTGCAGGACGAGTTGGATGTCGCGGTGGCGACCAGAGCAAGGACTTGGGCTCGGTAGCTTGTTGCAAGCATGCAGTACGAAGAAATGACGGCACGGATAGTGGCGAGACGATGGCTGTATCACGCCCGCCAACTCGACACGGACGAGAGGAGTCAGACGTCAACTATCAAAGTGTCCGCAGCGATGCAAAGAGGCGACCGGTGCCGGACCGTAAGATCGAAGGAAGGGTCAAAGAGATGACCGACTGGGATGAGGACGACGACGCGGATGAGGACGAGGATGAGGACGACCTTGTGGTTTCGTCGTGGCTGTGATCTGTGCTTGGAGCAGAGGCCAATCCGTCGTCACATTCGTGATTTGCGATCCATTCGTGATTGACAAATTGTGATACACGATTCTTGAATCACGATTACGCATGCAACCAACACGAACGCAGCGACGTGCAAGATGACGGAGTTGATCATTCCAGACGATCACAACCGCGAATCACGAATCGTGAATGTCATTCCACATTCGTGATTGTGATTCACATTTCACTCACACTCACACTCACAAAATCAGAATAGTAATAATAATATTGTGAAAATGTGAAATTCGTGAGTTCGATTGTGAATGATTTGCGATCGTCAAGGTAGTCAACCAGGTTGCAAGCTCAACGGAAGCACATACCGTGTACGGCGTAATCACAAAACACGAGTGTCCACCACCATCGTTCATGTCGTGAATGAATCGTGAATCGTGAATCGTGAATCGTGAATCGTCATCCGAAATTCATCTCTCTCCACGATCCGTACTCGACGCTCCCTTGCTCACCAAGTTATTCGCGATTTGTATACAAAATCAAGAGACCCTCGGACATCTGTACCTCGCTCAGCCATCCACGAGTCGTGATATGGCGCGAGCAAGGACAAAACTCAAGTCACGAGTGTGTGTATCCTATTGCTGATTTTTGGCTTCAACAAACAAGAAACGCAAATCACAAATCGTCTTTTGCCGCTCAAACAATCACGAATCACAAATACACCCACACCGGCGCACACTGGCACAAAACAAAGAACAAACATAGTCTGCTTGCTTTCGAGAAGCTACACAGGAACAAAGAAAAAGAAATGTCGTTAGACAGCACCAGTGAGAAGAAAAAGCCGGTTTTTCTCCATCACCTTTCTCCTCTAGAAACAAGGTCAGAGCGCAACGACGGACCGAGCCAGCGATCGTCTACGCACTCTTTGACAGCAGAGGGGGTGAAAAGCAAAAAGACGAGCTTAGAAGAAAAACGAAGCTAGATACTGGCAACACGAAACACTGGGAACGGGTAGCAGAGAATTCGAAGAGCCAAAAAGAGAAACATTTGGGGATCATTGGTGGCTAGTCGTGGTGGCGGAAGGAGGAGGTGGGTGGAGGGCGGAAAGCGGTAAGCGGTAAGCGGAAAGCGGTTCGGTGCACCACGAAGCAAGTGCCAGCACCACAACGAGGCGGTGAGCACGAACAGCAAAACAAGAAAAAGGCAAGACGCATCGACGAATGATGACGACCTCATGCATGACCCATGACAAGAGATTCCGAGCGCAAGGAAACAAGACCACAACGGGCGCAGTCGCTAATGCAACTTACTCGTCGTCTTCTTTGTCATCATCATCATCGTCGTCGTCTTCATCTTCTTCGTTGATGGCGCCGTGCTCAAGCTCGAATGCGGACATGGCCTTGTCACGCAGCTGGCAGTACTCGTCGCACTCGACAATGTGTTCCGGAGCGTCAAACGTATCCTCGTCGTCGACAATGTCGTTACCCTCCTCGTCCTTGTGCGTCAAGGCGCGACGCGCAACGTGCGCGGTGGGCAAAGCGCGGTTCGAGTGGTGCAGCGAGCGCCTGTGCGGCTGCTGCGAGTAGAGGTACCAGTAGGCAATGTCACGCAGCGAACCGTTGCTGTTCAGGAACGCGTTCTTGTTGTTGGCGTACGAGTCAGGTGGATTGTTGATCTCAAAGCACCCCAACCAAGCGGCGCGCTTGACGTACTTGGTCTTGGTCATCCACGCGGTGGCGTCCATGTGGAACTTTTTGATGGCGGCCATGTTAGGACCCGAAGCAGCAGTGACGCCGTACTCGGTAACCCAGATGGGCTTGTTAAACGTCCTGTGAATTGTCTTGATCCATCGCTTGAGCTTGGCCATGTCACGCGTCGTGCCGTACCAGTGGATAGCAATAAAATCAACCGTGCACCCAAGCTTGTTGCACTCCTTCATAAACTCCTGTAGCCATTCGGTCTTGTACACCATCTGCGGCGAGCTGATCTTGACACCCTTGCGCGCAAAAGGCTCGAGCTCCTTCATGTGAAGCTTGGCGGCGTACTTGGGGTCCAGGTTGGACTGCCCAGCAATTTCTGGCTCGTTGAAGCTGAGAATGTACTTTGGCAAATTGTTCTTCATTTCCTGCTTGCGCTCGTTCCACTGCGCATAGTACTTGGGACCCCAGAAGGTGGGAATCCACTGCAGCTTTCCATCAAACTTGGGGTTAGGCCCATCCTGCCAGTGCCAGTACCACTTGATCAGGCCTTTGGCGATACGAGGACCGTAGTTGTCGTTAACTCCCCACGCAAGACCACGCTGAAGCTTGGCCTCGGTGGATGTGACGGCGCAGACCATGGCGACTACGCCTATCACCAAAAGTGATAGTGAGAAACGCATCTTTGTGGTGTGTAGAGAGAGAAAGTAGCTAAACAAGCCAGATCACGACGGGCGATATGGTCGTGACAATGCTGATATACGAAATGCTAGAGCGTGGATGATGAATCGACGATTTGCTACCGAACCACAAACCGACGATAGGGTGGGTGCTGTTGCAGCTGTTGGTGAGAGCAAAAGAGTGCTGTGTGGTTGTCGTTAATGATTGTGGCAAGAGACAAGCTGGATCGTCGTGAACTCTCAAAGACACGATCGAGCCGGGGGAGCGGTCGGGAGAGGTGGAGAGATGAGAGGAACAAGACCAAGGGAAAGGAGAAAGTGAGTAGGAGGGATGGGATGGGATGGGATGGGATGGAACAGGTGATGGTGAAAGGGACGAACAAGAATCACTGGCTACACAGAATGGCAGAACGTCCAAGAAGGAAAGGGGGACAACGAGCGTCAAAGAAAACGGCAACAGGGGAGGGGCAATCGCACACAGTAATTGATCCAAGCCTGAACGAGGCAGGCGTAACCTAAGCGTTAAGGGGAGCATGATCTGCACACCTAGCCAAACAAAGGGCGCAAACGAATCTCAGACTAGGGTTAGCAGAGCTGTTCTTTCCCTAGGATTGCTCAGCTCGTTCGACATGTCTCCGTCGGTTGACTCCACGTTTACATGATTCTAGCTCGTTCGCTCAGAGAAATCTCATGGAAAGCTCAGAGAAAGCTCATAGAAAGCTCAGAGAAAGCTCATAGAAAGCTCAGAGAAAGGGGGCGCATAACAGGTGGAACGTTAAGCGACGAGACAAGCAAATGCGCGCCAACATACCTTCCTTGACCGCTGGCTTTCTTGTCAACATCTCGGCGAAAGCGTTACCCAACCAGTCACGAGCGGATGGTATCGAAGCTGTGTAGGCACGTCACCAGTCTCTAAGCTGTCGAGCCATGGAGAACAAGCCAAACAGCAAAAGATGATCGACAAACTTGGCACTTGCCGAGCTGGCCATAGTTGGACAGCCGAGCTGCATTCCAGCCAAATCACCCTGCACTGCGCCAGTCACATTTTATATCCCTTCTAACTGACGCGCAGGCGAAATGCCAGAGCCAAGTCCGAATAGAATCCAAAATCGCTCATTACAACAGTCTTAGCATGGTTTAATCCTGATTATTCACGATTCACGATTCATGATTCACAAATCACGAATGGCGACGTGAACTGACAACCGTAGAATTCCTTAAAAGAGCATCGGAACTCGAATCGTGAATCACGAATGTACATATGAATCCTTCACTCGGTCCGCAGCAATCATGAATCACGAATGTGCAGAAGTCAGCAACAGCAAGCGTCCAGAAGGAAACAGCTTGCATGCTCTGACGAGCTTTGGCTGGCAGAGCCGAGAAGATAGACAGACAGACAACACTCCCCCTCCTGACGCGCGCCAATCCACGGACCGTGTGCTATTCCTTACCATCACTTTGCTTGTTCAACACTGAGACATTGTGCCCGATAACAACGATGCAACATGGCATCTCACTGGCTCTGTAACGATGCATTTCCTGTCGTCCAGGTGTTTGTGACCAACTTACGGCTAGCGTGGACTGGATGCCGACATCCCTGCTCTCTTCTCAAAGCAGGCGGAGCTGATTCCCCGCAGGGTACCTTGCACCAGGATCTCGTCGATCTCGCTGCTAAACTTAGCGCATCCATTGCAATGCAATCACCGTGAATGCGATGCTGCTTCTCTGGTCCTTTGGCTGATGCATAGGATCCCAACTCGTCAACTTACTGCGAATTCAACAGACAGCCTGTAAATACTTTATCTTAGAGTATCTAGCTGCCAATGTTCACGCGTGCACGCGATCTTGTACCTCAACCAAGACGGCTCGACTTTCACTCTCCGCTCAATCTCTGCAACGGCCTGGCGGTATTGCGACGACCGTGTTTTGATGTGCCGCAGGTACAGCAGATGGTGTTGCTAGTAAGCGTCACTGTTTCGAACCAATGTGTATGCTGCCTCGTGCTAGCTGTCTCCGAACCAGAGCATCGCAGTAAAACGCATTCCAGTTCAACCCTCGAGGTCGCGCATCGGCACATCATCCCCCTCTCGCGGCACGTGCAAGCGCTTTCATCTTGAGTGCAGTCAAGGATGGCTGTTGCAAGATGTGCCAGGCAGGACCGTCGACTGCAGCGATCAGATGCTTTACGACAAAGATCAACGCTACAATGACCACAGACATGGTTGCTGAGTCCGCCCGGCTTGTGTTGGCTTGGATCATAAAAAGGCATCAGTGACGTCGACTTGTTGCCATGGGCCGCATCCGAGATCGTCAGAAATGTCGAAATTGGAAAGACGCTTCGTCTTGGCTGCATGCTCACAGCACGCTCAGATCGACCTGGGCGCCTTACGCTAGGCTTGGTAGTTGATGAGTTTGGGCGCAGTTACTCGTAGATGAAAGTGAGGCGTCAGTTGGCTAGCAAACCGACCCACGTACATGCCCTTTTGTTCCTGAATTGCAGCAAGCACCGCTTCCTCCCCTTTGAGTTGGCATGGCTTGGCTCAGCTTGGCTTGGCTGCGTCTGGACACTGGCTTGGCAGGTGGCATCAACTTGGTAGCGGGCGCCGAGTTGACAGGTTGCAGAGGGTGGTGTGCTCGACTCAATTATCTTGCGGACCAATCAGTACAGTTCCGACGATCCACAATGCCCGTAAACCATTCCATCAAGGCTAGGGCAATGCGGGTAAACGTCGAACTTGTGTTCAAGATGAGCTCTGCTTTGGTTGCTGGGTGGGCTGCCTCTTTGCATCGCTAGGCTGAATTACAGATCTGCCCAGACGCCCAGACGCCAAAACCCCTCAGGCACACACCAGTCGAGCATGGCTGGCCTCGCGACTCTGCTTATTGTAAAGCGGCGGCGCCAGCGAGCAAGACCATGACGGCCGCATCGGTTGTAAAACGGGGACAAAGAAAAGAGTTATGCATCGTGTTGATCTCGGCAAAGGCTTTTTTGCTGCGTCGACCCTTCTTGGCAGCCTAGTTCGGCTGGCACAACGCGTTGGCACGAAATCAGAGAATCATCTGCAGCCGCAGACCTCGACGCTCGCTTCTGATCCCAACATAGCATACTGGCTTGGATGGTCGACCACAACATAACCAAGTCTATGTGGACGTCAAGATCAGGGGCACAGAGGTGGCTAAATGCGCACCGTACTTGGGTTTGAGCGGGGTTCAACTGCTTGTCTACCTTGCACTATCGATTTCATACCACGACATTCTCCATCTCCATTGAGCGAGATGGCCTTGTGCCGAGAGCTGAACACTTGTCAACTCGTTGCAACAGCTACAGCAAAGCCGATCGAATGCAAGCTGCGCGAACAGGTACGATTTACGGTTTCACGATTCGTGTATCACAACAAAAAACAAGACAAAAATACAACACAAAAAGGCGGCTCCAAAAGGATCGGATTCTTTGGCGTTGGCATTGATCGGGGAAATTCTCAAAATACAGCCCGATGTGTCGAGTGACGAGATAAGCGATGCGTGCCATTCGTGAGTCGTGATTCGTGATTGACGATTGATACGCTTGGACCCCTCAAAAGCTAGGCGCCATGCGCTGACTCGTGACTGACTCACGATTGTGGCGTGTCAGCTTGACTCGGTCCGAACTCACGACTCGTGCGGAGCAGCGAAGAGGAACACATTCAACCGACTCACTAATCCTGTACAACACTCACAGACTGTCACAACTGTTTGGCACGCCACCACCACCCCACGAGCGGATAACTACGGCCAACGCCCCAAAGCAAGGCACCTGCAACTCCAAAGATCGAGAAACCCCTTTTGCAAGCCTTATCTGTGTCCTCCCCCACACACTCACAGCCATCTCGAACGATAACGATGCGAGAGGTACGCTGAAGCTCATCTGAGCCGTACACGATGTGGAATCAGTCCTTCACTTCCGCGCCCGCCGTCAGCATTGGTGGTGGTAGTGGTAATGCTACCAGTGGTGTGGCGCATCCGTCCGGCTCGTTTGCGTCGCATGCGCGCTCCAACAGCTTGGCAGCAAGTCCATCGGCTCATCGTAGAGTCAGTGGCATCGCACAAGGACAGCTCGCTTCCTCACCTTCCGCCAATCCTCCCTTTTCACGTCCGTTTGCCAACACGGCCTTCCCTGGTACCGTGGTGGCCCCTCGTTCCACAGCAGCTTCCAACACAGCGTCGGCACCCACAAGGTCTTTGCAGCGCCTCCCACTCCTCACCTCGCAGACTCCTACGTCTATCGCCAAGCTTGCATTCCCTGCGCATACCACCGTCTTTTGGCATCGTCTCCACAAGAACAACGCTCGCCTTGCCCCCCAGCTAGACCCCGACTATCAACGCGTAGACGCATCTACCTCCACCGCTGCTTCATCAGCCAACACTTCTCAAGGCTCACAGAACGCTTGGAATACTGCCGTCCAGCACATTATCACCACTTGCAAACAGTCGCGCATCCAACCACCTGTCACAGAAGAGCCACAACATCATCTGACGCCATTCCAGCTTTTGCTCAAGGACGTCTTGTTCTACACGAGCTCCCGACATTCTTCACCGACCGGCGATACGCATACGCATCTGATCGCTCCTGTGTCGCATGCAGACTTGTGGCTCTTTGTGGTCGTCACGGACCAAGAAGAGATCAAAGCTAGCACTTCGGCGTCATCAGCCGGCGCCAGCGACACCAATGCCACAGGCGCTGCAGCCGCGAACCAAGAGGGCACGTCTCCGCTGCATCCCACGCTCGTCCGCCGTCTCCCAGCAAACCTGGTCAAATCGCTCCAACGCCTTTCTGAATGCGCTATCACCAGCTCAGGCTCCTACCCACTTCCAGTCGCAGCACCCAACTGCATCGACCTCAAGGGAAAACGATCCTCGTTGACCCAAGACCAGCGTCAAGCACACAGGCGCTTCATGGCATCTGTCAAAGCCAAACTCGTCGATGCTTTGGCTGCGTCGCAATCGACATCCACTAATCCAACACAATCTCACGCCATGCCCAGGCGAGCTCGGCTTCGCCTAGGACGGGGTGTCGTCTTTTTACCACCCCGCCCATCAGACTCGTCTTCCATCGCACTATCGGATGCAGCTTGGTTCGCCGCGCCAAAACAGTCTATCTCGTTCGACGGCCGCGTCGAATCTGACTGCCTCATGACTCGATTCACCACTTTGCTCACGACCACTTCACTCTTTGTGTACGCTCATTCTCGCCGATTCGGTGCACTTCCATTGACCGACTCCCGATATGCCACCTTTCTCCCCTCGCTGCCTTCATCATCAGCGTCTCCAACAATGCTCATAGCTCCTCTGGGTTATCATGTCGAGCTTTTAGGTATCGTGCCAACAAGCAGTGTCGCCGAGGAGCACCTTTCCGAGCTATACTCCAGGCTTGCAACGCTCAGCGCTGGTCCCATCGACGACACACGCGACATATCGTCCCTTTTTGCATCGGGACTCGCAATTTGTGCGCTTCCTCGCTCCATCCAGCGATTGCATGACCAACAGCCGCGTCTGCCAGATCCGCTCCCGAATGAGCCTGATATCGCATCTTCGCAAGCAGAGGCAACAGACGAGGTCATGACCCCTCCTGTTGCCGCTCAAGGTCATGAACAAGCACGCAAAGGGTCATCGCAGTTCGGTCCAGAGTCCCGTCACTTCCTGTGGCCTGCTGCTTGGTGCCTTGTCGTACCAGATCAGTCCCGTACGCTCGCACGCGCCGCTGCGCCTGATGACCTGCAAAACTTGCAAAGCCAACCCATGACTCCGCTCAAGGAACTCGTCTCTTTTACGCTGAAAGTGCTCAACGACGCCAACGAGTCATCTCCTGTACAGAACGCAAGCGCTTACACGCCTGGCGAGCCAGACGATGCCTCTCTTGCACAGCATCGTGTCGACCTCATCCCCTCAACGCGTCCCGACATCACCCCGGCCAGCATCTCGTTCCCTGACTTTGACTTTGCCATGCCCACCGTCGCTTCGGCCACTTCCTCGCAGGCCCTGCCCCCTGCTGGCCATTCCGTGGCGGCCACATCCCCACTGAAGCGCGAACCGACCAACACGGAGCCTATGCCGGGCGCAAGCACCACAGAGGCTTTCGCACAGGACCTCAACTGGATGCAGTTCTTGCCCTCCCAGATCAACGAGGCGCCCGCGTCAGCATCAGCCTCGGCTCTAGCAGACCAAAGCAACCTAACCAGCTCATCGGCCCCGGGCGCTGTCGATGCAAGCACTCAGGGGCCTGGCGGTACACAGAACCCGCAGCTTGATCAGTCAGGTACCAACTGGCTACTCTCCACTGGTTCTGCGTCAGCTCCGCTCGAAGGTGGAGCAGATGCTGCCACTGCCACTGCTGCAGCTGCTCCTGCTCAAGCTCCGAACCTCGGCGTGCCACCATCGCTCTTGCAGCCACACAGCGCGATGCATTCCCACGGTGCGACACCACTGCAGCAGATGGACAATACGCCGCTTGCCTTGACACAGCCTACATCGACGAAGCGCAAAGCTGGCGAAGGCGACATCTTTGACAACTTAGGGCTGCTGACCGACGATGACTTTTCTTTCTTCGACGAGTCTGCCTTTGGCCTCCATCCCGAAGCAGGTTTGCCGCCGCACCACGTCAATCAGCCTGCTGAAGCCGCTCAACTGGCACCATCTCACGACCTTGACTACGACCAGCGTCTCATGTCAGAAGGCAACGGCCCAGGGGTAAAAGCCACGTCGTCGGCAATCGTCGACCCGCAGCCTGCCACGTCTTCTGCTTCGATCGTAGATGACGTCGCCATGGACGACGCCGGACAGAGCAGTCTAGATGCGCTTTTCAGCGCCATTCCGGGTCTTCAGCACGCCATGGCTTCAGCCGATTTGTCACAGGCTCAGAGCACGGCTCCGCAGGCCACAGCGTTGTCTGCCGCACCAATGCAACCCGCTCAACTTCGAACAGGAGCCAGCACTGCACCAGAGACGGCCGCAGCGACCGCCGGCTCGATGCATGCTTTCCATCCAGCCATGAATTCCTTTACGCCGCGTGATGCTTCGGTAGCTACGCCGTTTGGCGATCCGGCCTCTTTGCCTGGCTTCACCCCCAGCTCACTCACCGAGAGCTCACCGACCTTTGGCAATCCACAGTACAAGACGCCGAGAACGCCGTACTCTCCTATCGAGGAATATCGGGATGGCGCCACCATTGTCGACTTGCAGAACGACCGTCGTATGCGCGAGTCGGCCCAGGCTTCCCGAGAGCGCAACGCCACTTCTGCACCGCATCTTTACGCATCCAGCCAGCATCCGGTATTGAAGCGGGGAGCCGAGGACCAGCTGCGCCTAGCGGATGTCAGCACAGCAGCCGCGGCCGCAGCAGCGCACGCAGCTATGGACATGGATCTTTCGAACCGAAAGCGGCCAGCCATCGTTCCCAACGCTTTTCTGCCGTTGCCTCAGACAGAAACACGCAAGCCGCTACAAAGGCTTGCTATCGGTGCTCGTGCCAACCTCGGGCGCAAGTATGACTTGCTGGGTAAGTTTGCGTCTAGGCCCAAACCTGCTACGATCACCAATTCAGCATCAAACGCAAACAACGTGCCATTGCCAGAGCGCCGTTTGTCGGGCGACGCAAGCAGGGCGGGTGGCCGAGCAGACAAAGAGGGCGCTGCAGAGTCGGCTCAGTTCGACAAACAGTCGCTGACATCTCATTCGCGGCCAAGGGCGACGAGGCGGTTGCCGTCCAGGACGCCATCGGGTCGTGGGTTGGCGCTGCTACAGCTACATCGAGACCGGCAGACCAAGGCTTCTCCTGGATCTGTGCTTACCGCTCTTCGTCATCCGAGCTCGTCACGAACGCTAGAAGCTCCGGCGACGCCGAGGTCAAGCGACGATTTGGCGCGGTCTGGAGCCGTCAGTGCGTCCGAGAGCGATGCTTCAAGCAGCGATGGCAACGACGACAGCGATGACGCGCGCAGTGACACAGAGGCAACTGCGTTGACACTGTCTCCCGCAGATCAGGCGACGCTGAAGGCCTCATCTCTTGAGGTCATCTCCACCTACCTCTGCGGCGCAACGAGTCTGTCGAAACCGCCGTGGTCTCCGGCTGTCAGCGGGCCGATCGATGAGGCTAGCGACGACGTATCGTTACCGAGACAATCCGTCCAGCCACCTGGGTTGCACTTGTGTACTGTGCCTCGAGACTCTTACACGGACTCATCAGCAATCCAGCGAAGGCCAACAATGAGGCGATCGACGCTGTCTAGAACGGCCGAGTGGCTGATCCAGAATCCGCAATTTCGCTCGATGTACGGCTTCGGCATGGCGAGCATCACGACGGGGACAGACGTAGCTGTTGGCGACAAGATTGAGGTGCTTGAAGCTATGGCATCAGTCCTCAGCATCGCACCTGCTTCCGAGGGGTCCAAGCAACCATCCGACACTGACATGGACAGCGCAGCCGCTGGCAATGAAGCTCAGTCAGCACTTCCAACGCTCAAGTACCTCGTCAAGGTGACTGGAAGGGCTACCGGTGAAGTTGCTGCTGCTGCTTGTGCTGCCGACGCCGATAGTGGCTTGGAGATTGCCGAGGTGCTCGAGCCAAGTCGAATCGCCGTCGGCTGCCAAGGCTCGGTAGTGGAAGCACTGCCGTCAGCGCTCACGCTGTGGGACAAGTCGAAACTGTCGGCGGTCAGTGGACAGAAGCATGTGGTTGCCAAAGTGCTGCTTACAGATGCTTCGCCAGCATGGCACGAAGAGATTGTCGCTTGGCTGGACCGTGTCCGCATTGCCTTCGAGACGCACGGTCTTGGCACGCACATTGGTAATGCACAATCGATCCTTGCCATCGCAGACGGGTCGGAAACGTTGGCACTGTCGAGCTATCTGGAGCAACTTTGGCAGGATGGCGAAGCATGGCTGGATACGCTGCGATCCATCTCGAACCGTGTGCAGCTGGACCTGCTTCAGGGCAAGCATGTGGTGGTGTACACGCTGCAGCCACCGAATTCAACGATATGCGCCTCGGCAGGCTTCCATGGCCTTTTGCGGCTCGAAGCGGATTTGCGGGCGATGCTGAGCGAGCAAGTGGGTGTGCTTGCCGAGCAGCTGCTCGTTCGTGCTGTCAGCCCGTCTATGATGACCGAGAGCGGCAGTCTGGGCTTTGGCCAGCATTCGCAGGCGCTGAGGACATTGGCCTTCTCGGTGTACGACCAGCTACCGCGGCTGGTTCGACGTCAGCCTGCCAAGGTGCTGCATGGCAAAGAGCCAGGGCCGATCTCGGCGCTCGTGCAATTTCCAGCGTTTAGTCTGTCGAGCGCGTTTGGACGTGCGTCTTCCGGGACACGATTGGCGGGAGCTGCCGGGAGGACCCAGTTCTCGCTTAGCTGGCCACGCGAGCCAGCTGGTGTAACAGACGAGCACGTGTTGCTGCACGTCGGCTACCGCATCTGTGAGGCTGTCAGAGGCGGAAAGGCAGCCGAGGCACGGCGCAGTGATCGACTTTCGAGTCGCAACGGCAGCGCGGCGTCGTTGGCTGGTGCGAGCATATCCGAGTTGGGCCATCTTGCCGATGACGACGCGCCGGGACCAGCGATGCGAGAAAAGGTGGTCATGGTGAGCGCCATCGACGAGCGCGGCGGATCGAGTACGGTAGATGCGCTCGCTGCCAACGATGGTGATGGAAGCATCGAAGCATGCGTCGAGCGCGTGTGGCGATTCGCGCTGGCTGAAGCGAGCCGTGCGCATTTGCATTGGCGTCTGGTGATCTCGAGCACAGGCTTGATGAAGCAGTGCGAGCTGCGAGCTTGGCAGCGGCTGATCGATGCGTACCTGTCGTCGAGCGGAGCTCAGGAGCGGGTGATAGCAAGCGTGGTGTTGCTGAGCGTGCGACCGGATGAGTCGGGCGCTGTTCTGGCGGAACGAGGGGTAGGCATCAAAGCGAGACAGGAGTGGACAGCAGCCTCCACGGCGGACAAAGGGAGCTTGATGCTACTGGATGCGGCGGATCTGTCGCAGATGGTCTGTTTTGCGGAACCGATGCCGATGGAATGGACGCAAGCGTCAGGTGGGTGGGCGGCGATTGGTGAAGAGGATGAAGACGCCGAGCAGGATGGGGACGAGAAGGAGGCGACAGCGATGCCTCTGGCTTCAGCGATTCTTGTGCATCGCACCCGACCCGACCTTGTCGGCGGCGGTGGCAGGACGAGCACGAGTAGCGAGACGAAACACAAGCATTGTCCGGATGGATTCACGCCTTACAGTCACGTTCTGGCTGTCGACATGCTTCAAGTTTGGCGCTTGGAGGCAGCGCAGCAGACATCAGTGCAGAACAAGGAAGCCAAAGAGGCAGAAGAAGCGTTGAGGAGCGGAGCACTGGACGGAATCATGCGTAGTCTGCATCGACTGCGATTGATCAGCCAAGAACGACACCAGTTGCCGTGGCCGTACAACGCTCAACCGTGGTGCGTGGCCAGCGTCAATACTTTGGCTGCATGCTTGGACGGAATCGTGCTCAGAGACTGATCTGCGTCAAGCACAGCGCATCTGTGCCTGTCTCTTTGATGATCAACACGACAACATTCGTATTTAGGATCCTTGGCTTTGTGCAGCCAGCCGCGTGACTGAAGAGCGACAAGAGTCACGAGTCGTGAGTGGTGTGGCTCAATCGTGAATCACGAATGGTCTCGGGCCACAGCCACGGGCGCACCGTTGGGCGAAGGAGGCACGAGGTGAGGTGAATCACGAATGTTATACCGAGGTTTTTGACGACAGACTCACTTTTTTTCTTCTTTTTTTCATTCACGATTCACGATTCACGATTCACGATTCACGATTCGCTGATTCATGGTCCATTCGTGACTCGCTCAAGTCACGAGTCGAATTTCGAGGCGATCTGCGCCGAGGGGGAAGGAAACGGGAAGTCACGAGTGAGGACGGAAGACGCCGGATAAGCTACGGAAGTGTCACATGTCACGTGTGGGAATCACGAATGCAGATTGTTGGCATTCGCTTGCATTTCCCCACAGGTCGTTGTGCATTGGTGCATTCACAATTCGGCGCTGCGTTCATGTTTGTGTGGTCGCACACACAGATGCGAAGCAAGTGGTGGATGGATACTGGAAGAATGACACATGAGCAGATATCTCAGCAGCTCATGTTATTGGGAAAGCACTCTAGACTTGGTTGGAACTCGAATACTAGAACTACAGCGTCGACGTCCAATCCATCGTGAATGCCTCGCACGTCGGCGAGCACAGCGGTGTTGACGAATCGATCATGATCGTCTCGACACCCACAACCACACACCCGTGACCGAGACACGAGATAGAGTCGTGAATCACGGATCACCGCGGAGCAATACGCAAAAAAGTGACGAGGGACGAGGGACGAGACGATTGTTAGCAAAACCGAAAAATCAAGCGGAAACAGCGGATGCCTCCCTCCACTTTACGCAGCCCGACACACCCCGAGACGCCCCGATACGCGCGCTGTGCCGCTGCAAGCAGAAGCAGAAAGAACAAGAAGAATCACAAATCGTGAGTTGTGAATCGTAAAGCACGAAAAATCACGGAAAGTCTTGAGTGGATGGCACACAGTGGAAAAGACCAAGACCCTTTTTTTCCGTTTTATGGTTGGACCAAAGCAGAACAAATCACAGTCGTGAGTGACGAGTGAGTCCAATTCAGGTTCGGGCTTCGTGTTCTTTTTCGTGGTTGATAATAATCGATTGACTCAGCCAAATCTTCAACTCCTCCTTCTTCGTCATCATCACCAACATCACTTACAATCAACGCAACTTCAAGATCGTCTTCAAGATCGAATGCGAAGCAAAATTTCGCGCTTCACATTTCATACCAATCCACACGCGTCAACGCACTCTCTCTTCTGCAATCACGGTCACTTTTCGAATCTCGAACATTACCAGACCGTCCATCCATCGATTCCTGATAGCTGATAGCTGATAGCTGATAGCTGATTGCTGCAAGGGCTGGTCCCATTATCTCGTGCTTCTATACCCTTCAATTGGTTATCTTCAAACACACGAATCTATACCGGCCTTCTATCGACTAGCGCAGACGAAGAGACAATCTCTATACCCCATTTGTCTGTTCCTCTGCTTCGCTTTCTTCCAGACCCTCAGCATCGGTTTGGTCGCCTTGATTTTTTTTTTTCCGGCCGTTGTGCCATTCCTTTGGCTCCCTGATCGACCGTCTGAGTCATAGGCAAACCTCGGCTGCACGGCATCAGCTGCTATGCCTGTGAGCTCGGCTGCCAAACTCGCCTCTCACATATGGAGGGGCGCTGCACAGTCAGCGGCCAGCGCCGCCCATAATTCTGCCAACTCGTTCCGTGGTGCCTTCCATGGCGCTTCCAACAGCTCTGCCTCGTCCACCGGTTCCTCGGCTTCTGGCTGGGCTTCTGGTCTCAGCAGTGGCGGTTCTTCCGCTGGTGCCGGAGCGGGTGGCGCCAAATTTCACGCCGGCCGCGGCACTCACTTTTCCTACCAGCACACCGGTCGTGCTCTCTCTCAAGCTTCCTCGACGCCCAACTCGGATACAAACAACAAGAGCAACGATGAAGAAGACGAAATTCGTAGACAGAAAGCGTACAAACTGCGTCTCGACGGTCAGCACTCGTACGAGCGCTCCATGCTCGCCTCTCCTGGTCACCTCACCAACTCGCACTTGCAGGTGCGCTTCCGACATGCCTTTGCCGCCAAGCAAGCTCCTCTTTTCGTCACCGCTTCAGAACACACTGGGAACTCCCAGGATGCCGACGCTTCTTCGCAAACCCAACGTCGCGCCGCTTCTACTCTGACGGCTAATCCCAGCGAGGCCACAAGCGATGCCGGTGCACCATCCATCTCCACCACCCACAGCACCAACGCCCACGACCGCGTCTATCACGAACTTCGTTCAGCAATTTCGAGAAAAGACGCCTACCAGATCCGTCTTAGCGTCGACGCTTTCAACGCTCTCCCCAAGGAACAAAAGACCACGGCCGGTTTCAACATGGTCATGGAGTCGCTTCTCGCCATCCGCAGTCACGGTCAAACCGTCCGCGAGATCACCGACACCTACAACGACATGATCCACACGGGTCTTTCTCCCAACAGTCGCACTTACACTGTTCTCGTAAAGGCGCTCTGTGCACGCGATGCCGAAACCGCCGCTGCCTCGACCTTGCCTCCGTCTGATGCTACATCCGCAGATGCCGATGCTGCTGCTACAACAGAAGACAACTTTGGCCAGGCTCTCAAGCTGATGAGTGTCTGCCACAGCAGCCGTCTTCAGTTTGACGATCAAAAGGCTTACAACGCTGTACTTTCCAGCTGCGCGCTTCGCGGCGATGTCGACCGTGCTCTCAGTGTGCTTGACCTCCTCGAACGCAGCATGTTTGCCAATACCGACGCCTACACCTTCAAGCATCTCATTCGCACCTTTGCACAAGACCCGCAGCTCAAGCCCGACGAGACGCAACAGATGCAAGAATCGCGCAAGCTCGCTGCATGCAAGCAGGTCTTTGACGAGTTTCTGCTCGCTAGTCAGAAGCCCGACTGGAACCACAAAGACAACAGTATCGTCTGGAGTTCGCTCATCGAGGCCCACTTTGCGCTCAACGATCCAGCGGGCGCAATAAAGCTGTTCGAAAAGATGCTTCAAGGCGGCGACAACGTCCCGGCCCTTCACCATACCATCATCTCGTCTGTCATCACCGGATTCCTTGACAGCGGCGACACCGCCACTGCGCTCCACTGGTTCATCAAGGTCACTTCGATGCAAGCCGCAAATACTGCTCCTCACTCGATGTCGTCCGATTCGCAACCCATGCCTAGCATCAAGTCGATCGAGTACCTCATCACCAAATTAGCAGAATCGGGCGACGACTTGCTAGAGCCGCTTCAGCGCGTCTTTCACGTCTATCTGCAGCGCTGTGTCGAGCTTCATCGCTACGCCCAGCTTGAAACGCTCATCGCACTCGCTTCCGCCAACTCGGTTCGTGCTCAGCGTCTTCTGCAAGCTGGCTCGGCACAAGAGGCCAACGCTGCGCTCGACCGTGCTCTGGACGCTGCCGCTTCCTTCTTTTCGCGCGAAGCCACATCGCTTGCCCGTCTTTCCCCGTCCAACTTGGAGTCCAAGATTAGCACCATCGTATCGACCATTTTCCAGCTCACCGAGGTCCTCCTTACTGCCGACCGCGTCGTCGACGCGGGTTGCACTCTGACCTACGCACGCATCTTTTTGGACAAGTTCGATCTTGCAGCAGAATCCTACCAACCCTTTGCTGTGCAGCTCTCGCAACTGGCATCTCGCTTTTTCACCACCAATTCTCCTGCCACCGCCAATGACGCCCATCCCGCTTCTATCCGACTGTTTGCCAGCGCCGAATACCTGGCTCCCGTGCTACGCGAAGCCGGCTTGCTTGACGAGCACGTCGCTGCTTCCCTTGCCGATCTGTATCGAAGCGTGCATGCCCAGTCGTCAGACGTTGTCCTCAATTTGCCGCTCTCTAACGATGCCTGGACCATGATCTTGGAGGCATTCTGCTTTGAGGAGCTCAATGTTCGACCGCTCAACTTGGACGCTTACAAGGCTGACGGTATTCCGATGGTTTTGCACGATATCGCCAAGCTGCCGGCTGCTGCTTCAGAAGGCAGTGAGAGTAGCGCGGATCGTGCATCCATCGACACGACCAAGGCAGTGCAAGTCACGCTCGCTCGTTACGGACAAGAAGCGCTCGCGTTGCTTCCTGAGTGGACGACGCAAAAAATCTCCACAGTTGCAGAGCAAGAAGCTCAAGACGTCGCTGCTGTCCGAGATGAGACCAGCAGTGAGACGGGATCGGCTTCTCAACTCAGTACGTCGACCCCTGCCACCACGCCGCCGCAACAACATTCGCCTCTTCACCGCCAGGATCTGCCCGCACCGACGCTCTCTTGTACCACCTCGGGAACTTGCTCGTCTACTTTGTCATTCCCTGCTGTTCAAGTCGTCGATACCGACTTTGGTCACAAGCTAATCTCCCTCGCGCGTCCCTCGGGGCAGAAGGAGGCGCCTCGCGTCTTTGAGGAGGTGATCGAGCAGACCAAGGTCGGAAACTTTGCGCATCCTGAAGGTATTGCTGTCTTGATCGGTGCTTTCGGACGTCTTGGCAACGTCGATCGCGTCGAGCAACTTTATGCCATGGCTCAGCACGTGTTGCACGCTTTGGTCGGGGACCCGACTTGGCAGACCAACGCCTGGTTTGTTGTTGAAGACAGCATGATCCAGGCACTCAGTCACGCCGGTCGACCCGAAGCGGCTACCACGCATCGACACCGCATCATCACCGCTGGCGGCACGCCTAGTCCGACTTCGTACGCTGCTCTCATCGCTACGATTCGCGATACGACTGACGATGCCTCCATCGCCCAGGAGCTCTTTGACGAATCGCAGCGCTTCGGAGTACGTCCAACGGCTTATCTTTTTAACACGGTCATCTCGAAGCTCTCGCGCGCACGCAAGGCGGATCGAGCGCTGCAGCTTTTCGACGAAATGGTTACCAACTTCCGCATCAAGCCCACCAGCGTTACCTATGGAGCTGTCATCAACGCCTGCACGCGTATCGGCGACGAGCAACGCGCAGTTCACATGTTTGAGCGCATGGAGCGGGATCCAGCCTTCAAGCCTCGTGTGCCGCCGTACAACACGATGATGCAGTTCTTCATTCAGAGCGTGCCTGATCGTCAAAAGGCGCTTGTGTACTATCACAAGATGCTGGATGCCGGCGTCGAGCCCAGCGCGCATACCTACAAGCTACTGCTCGACCTGTTTGGCGCCATTGAACCCGTAGATCCTCTCGAGATGGAACGCGTCTTTGCAGAGCTCACCAGCAAACGCTCAGTGACGGTGCAGAGTACGCACTGGGCTTCGCTGATCAACTGCTACGGATGCATGCTCGACGATCTGGATCGCGCGGTTGCTACGTTTGACTCGATTGCCTCGCACCCTTCGTCGCAAAGGCGCAAGGATGGTGCACGTATGCCAGATGCGGTCGCATTCGAAGCGCTTCTGGCCGTGTTTGTTGCGCACAACCGGACCGACCTGATGCGTTCACACTTGGAAAAAATGAAGCAGGCGGGACTACAGATGACAGCGTACGTGGCTAATTTGCTGATCCGCGGCTTCTCGATGGAGCAAGGGGAGGCCGGATTGAACGAGGCGCGTGCTCTGTTTGAGAGTATGGGTGAGCCCGCTGCTGGTGTTGCTGCGGCAGGCAACCATCCTCCACGAGCGCATGGTGCTGGTGCTCCTATCTCTGATGACGCGCCGGTCGTGCTTTCGTCAGTTCGACCTGCCGATGTGACGGCTGGGTCGCACAGCGCTGATGCTCCATTTGCATCGGTGCAACGTGAGCCGTCGACGTACGAAGCCATGATGCGCGCCGAGCTTGAGCACGGCCACGCTGATCGCGCAGCTGCTCTGGTGGATCGGATGGAGGCACGAGCGTTCCCACCTGCGCTCATTGTACGTGCTCGTGCGCTCGTGTCGGAAGGTCTGGCTTCGACTGCTGCAGCCAACTCTGCGACCGCTGCCGAGGCTGTGGGCGGCGACGCTTTCACCTATGCTCGCTTGACGTTTGGGCAGACTTCTCCTCGACTGAGGCCTACAAGTCTGTACCGGGCGCCATTGACGGATGGTGGCGCCAACAAGGGTATCAGTGGCATGTCGGTGCGCCACGCCTCGACGATGGCTGGTAGCGGAGCAGCTGCACCAGCGCCCGGACCACCCAAGCCGAACAGCGCGTTCACCATCTTTGACCGAGCTACCAAGAGGCTGCAAAAGGACCGAGCTGCGCTGAAGCCGTCGATTTCCAAGAGCCAATTTGGCTATGGCTTTGACGACAACTCAAAGCGGGGGGAGGCGTCGCGTCAGACTGACTACGTACGTCATGCCATCGCCGAATCGCTTGCGGATCGTGTGCAGGACATCAAGCGAGACTTGACGACGATTGTTGAACTGGGAGCGGGACCTGGGTTGCTGCGTCACTACTTGGATGCCCAAGGATGCAGCACCAAGAAGATCATCATGTGCGACACGAGCGAGGCGCTGCTGAATCGCGATCGGCACCTGGATGACCAGTTTGGATTCGAGTTTGAGCGTCGGGTGATGGATGAAGAGATGCTGCCATTCGAGGAGGCTTCGTTGGATTGCGTTGTTTTCAGCGGCGGTCTGCACTGGACGAACGATCTTCCAGGCGTGCTCATCCAGATTCGACGTGCGCTCAAGCCAGACGGTGTTTTCATTGGAGCGCTGTGCGGTGGCGATACGCTGTTTGAGCTACGAACGAGCCTGCAATTGGCTGAGCAGGAGCGAGAAGGCGGCATCTCTGCGCGCATTTCGCCGATGGCTGACACACGCGACATGGCATCTTTGCTGTCTCGTGCGGGCTTCACGATCCCGACGGTCGACGTCGATGAGGTTTCGGTGGGCTACCCGAGCATGTACGAGCTGATGCACGATCTTCGTGATATGGGCGAGTCCAATGCGGTCATCAACCGTCGAGGCCAGCTGCGTCGCGATACGATGCTCGCGGCTGGTGCCATTTACGAGTCGCTGCACGGTCAGCAGGAGAGCGAGGGTGCGGGTGAGGGCGAGCGTGCTGAGCAGCAAGGGGTGCCAGCGACGTTCCAGTTGATCTTTCTGATCGGATGGAGCCCTTCGCCGACGCAACCCAAGCCGTTGAAGCGAGGCAGTGCACAGTCGAGTCTCAAGGACGTCTTGGCGGCTGCAGACGGCGATATGCAGCGACAGATGCAGAGCGAGACGGACGAAAAGCAGCGTGAGCAATGGATGAAGTCGATGGAGCAGTCTGAAAACAACCACAACAACCACAACCACAACAACAAAAGCTAATCTTGCATCTCGACACCACCCTTCACACTTTCTCCAACATGCCAGCCGGTTGGGCTTGTTTGTATACATGTATTTGTACCTGCTTGGTTTCGCTAGAATCAGACGCACTGTCCACTTTTCCACGTTCTCGTAACCAACAGGTAGCCAGCAGATAACCAACAAGTAACCAACAGGGGTGAATAGAGTGGTTGAAGCGGCTGCTTGGGGGTTGGATGGTCAGGGAGCGAAGCGCAAAGCACGAGAATCGGCGCCGGTGTTGGTTTCAGATGTCGCACGTCTGCGCATATACTCGCGACTCGCACCACCGCGACTGTGTGCGAATAGACAGCGACAAGATTCACGATCCGTGATTTTTGACGTGTGTTGCTCGCTTCCGTGTTCGCTCAGCCACGCTCGGCCAAGAACTGCTCCAAAACTCGTGACTCGAGGACGCGACCCGGCCAAGCACGAATCACGAATCGGTGGAAATGTGTGATTCACGATTTTCGTGATTCGTGATTGTTGCAGCTTCCAACATGCGCAGTCCCAAGTCACGAGTCGCGCTGCGTTGTGCTGTGCTTTAAACAAGAATCTTGATAGAATGCTAGAATTCCAGGAAATCCAAGATTTACGATTTACGATTTACGATTCACGATCGATTTACGATTCACGATTCACGATTCACGATTCAACAAGAGCGTGTGGGTGAGTGTGACTGTGTGCGCGCACGGTCGCAATCACGAATCACGAATCACGAATCACGAATCACGCATCACGCATCGTGTGTGTGAATCTTGAATGCGCAGTGTGCTGCGTGGAAAGCGTGTGGAAGCGTGGCTAAAAAGCTGAAAAGGCTAAAAAGCTAAAAAGTGTCAGACGCTTGGCACGGCTGCTCACAGTCACGAGTCACGAGTCATGAGTGAGTGAGTGTCACTCTGTCACTGTCACAACTCTGTGACTGTGTGTCAGTCAGACGATTCACGAGAGAGGAGACCCTGAAGAGCAACACACGCAGGACAGCGACTACGGACCGTGGACGTGCGAGCGAATGACGAATTGAATTCACTCTGCTACTACTCATTCTTCACCCTCCTCGTCTCTGCCATCACCATAATCCTCCTTTGTCGCAACGTGCTTGCTGAATGCTGCTGCTTGCTGGCTGCTGGTCGCCGTCGCGCCCTCCTCACCCTGTCTCAAGCCACATTCTTTTTTGATACCCGCCTTCATTTCACGTTCTCGCTTCCGATCCTCTGCTCTCTGCAGCTTACGCACCAACCGCAGCACAGGCGATCAACTTTGTATCTGCACTGCACACCCTGCTCCTCTACTCTCTACCACCTCAAGCTCGGGATTCAGTTCGTCATCCGCACTGCACTCGTCCGAAGAGTCGTACCTTGTCATCCGATTTCAAGGTGCATGGCCCAGATCCAGTACCACACTTGCCACCTCCATAGAGCTCCGCCATCATGGCCGACTCGGGCAACATCAAGGTCGTCGTACGATGTCGTCCCATGAACTCGAGAGAAAGAAATCGGGGCGCGTCTAACCTGATCGAGTTTGTAGACCAGCACCAACTCATCCTTTCACCCCCCAACGAAGCCGACACAAAAGAAAACAGCAAAGCCACCAAGAAAAAATCCATGCCCTTCTCGTTTGATCGCGCCTACGACGAACACACCGAACAGGACGACCTCTTCCAGTACATTGGCGTCGAACTTTTACAGCATGCCTTCAACGGCTTCAACACCTGTGTCTTTGCTTACGGCCAGACCGGTTCCGGCAAATCACACTCCATGGTCGGGTACGCTCAAGCCAAAGGTATCATTCCCCTCACCTGTGCTCGCCTCTTTGAAGATATCAACCAAAAGACCGCCGCCGATCCTAACCTCAAAATCAGCGTCGAGGTCAGCTACATTGAGATCTACAACGAGAAAGTTCGAGACTTGCTCAATCCAAAAAACAAGGGCAATCTCAAAGTAAGAGAGCATCCTAGCCTAGGTCCCTACGTCGAGGATCTCAGCAAGCTCGTCGTTGCCAGTTATCCCGATATCATGAACCTCATGGACGAAGGCAACAAGGCCAGGACCGTCGCTGCCACCAACATGAACGAGACCAGTTCGCGTTCGCACGCCGTTTTCACGCTTGTCCTCACACAAAAGCGCTTCGATGTCCAGACCAAACTCGAGGCCGAAAAGGTATCACGCATCTCGATGGTCGACCTGGCAGGTTCCGAACGCGCCAACTCGACAGGTGCCACCGGTGCACGTCTCAAGGAAGGCGCCAACATCAATCGCTCCCTCACCACTCTCGGAAAAGTCATTGCCGCTCTCGCCATAGCAAGTTCGGCTGTCGAGCCCGTCAAGGGCGCCAAAAAACCAAAAACCGCCAGCCTAGATAGCTTTGTACCTTATCGTGATTCAGTCCTCACCTGGTTGCTCAAGGACAGTCTCGGCGGAAACTCCAAGACGGCCATGATTGCCGCCATCTCGCCAGCAGACTACGAAGAGACTCTCAGTACGCTCCGTTATGCCGATCAGGCCAAAAAAATCAAGAACAAGGCCGTCGTCAACGAGGACCCCAACGCAAAACTCATCCGCGAACTCAAGGAAGAGCTCGAGCTGCTTCGCACACGCGTCTCGGGCGGAGGTGGCGCCGATGGAGAGAGCAACTGGGACCCATCAATACCACCCGACAAGCAGGTCGTTCGCTACCAGACCAAAACCGGTGAGATCAAAACCGTCACCAAGGCCGAGTTGCAGGAACAGCTCGAGCAGAGCGAAAAGATCATGAGCAGCCTCAACGAAAGCTGGGAGGAGAAGCTCACAAAAACGCAAGAAATTCAAAAGGAGCGCGAAAAGGCTCTCGAAGAGCTCGGCATCTCGGTCGACAAGGGCAACGTCGGCGTTCATACGCCCAAGAAACTGCCCCATCTCGTCAACCTCAACGAGGATCCGCTCATGTCCGAGTGTCTCATCTATCAGATCAAGCCCGGTCATACACTGGTTGGCAACCTAGACAGCGGTCCCGACGTTCATATCAAGCTCAGCGGCACCAAGATCTTGAACAAGCACTGCATGTTTGATCATCAGGACGGCCTTGTCACGGTCACCGCCATGCCGGACAGCATGACCATGGTCAACGGCAAACGTCTTGCACCAGACGAGCCAAAGAGGCTTCGATCGGGTTACAGAGTTATCCTCGGCGACTTTCATGTTTTTCGCTTCAACCATCCCGAAGAGGTTCGAAAGGCGCGAGATCGTGTCCGGTCCACCCTTGCTCTGTCCACGGGCGAAGCGCACAACGAAACGCTCATCGATGGCGACTTGCCCTCCACTCGTCCTGACTCGCCTGCTTCCGGAGACGTCGATTGGACCTATGCTCGCCGAGAGTACACCATGGCCAAACTCAACGGTCAGAATGTCAACTTTGACAACCTCAACGAGGAGGACCTCGAAAAGTTGTTCGAAGACATCTCGCGGGCTCGATCCAAAAAGTCGATGGGAAGCGTACTCGGTCGTCCCGAGAGCCGAGCCAGTCTGTTTGACGATAATGCCAGCGAGTCGGCGAGCTCGGTTATCCGACCGTACTCGCATGGCGCACTCACCGACGATACGAGCATCGATCCCTGGAGTCAGGCAGGCAGCGAGATGGGTTCGATGCGCTTCAGTGCCGGTACGCCGATCAAGGAGAATGCCTACACCGGTGCGGGCGCCTCGTCGCCGGCGCTTGTTGCTGCAAGCCACAGGGAGACCGAGTCACTGAGGGCAAAAGTGCGCGAGTACGAGGAAAAGTTGACCCGTATGGCCAACGGTTCGCCCCGCCTAGCCGATGAGCCTATCGAATACAGCGACACACAGAAGGCACTGCTACGAAAAGTGCTCGTCAAGTGGAAGGCACACACCAAGGTATCGATGGCCGAAGACGCTCTTTGTAAGGCGGTGCTCGTCAAGGAAGCCAACGTAATCAGCAAGGAGCTCGCCAAGCGCGTCACGTATCAATACACCATAGTTGATGACTTTCCCCTCGCTGTGCCCACCTCAGGCGTCGAAGCCATTGCCGGTCTCACCGAATTCGATGACGTCTCCGATCCCGATCTCGCTTCATGCGCAAAACCATGCATGGGCATCAAGGTGCTCGACTATCTTCACTCGACCTGCTACGTTTGGTCCATGCCAAAATTTGAACAGCGTCTGCAAAAGATGCGCAACCTATACACGTTTGTCGACAAACCCGAATACTCGAAACACTTGAACTGGTCCGATCCTTTCTACGAGGCACCTCATCCGACTTATGCCTTTGTGGCGAGTACGTTGGTACCACTGACCCCGCTCTCTAGGCAGTTGTCGGCCAAGTATCGATTGCCGCTGCACGATCGACATACAGCCAAGCAGATCGGGTGGTGCAGCGTTTCGGTGAAATTTGTCAGTCTATCCCCGGTACCCGTCAGTGCAAGAGCGGGAGGCACGGCTTTGCCGGCGCCAAGTGGATCGCGTAACCCCAGCTCACCAACGTCTTCATCTTGTACGAACGGTATCGTGAATCCACTTGTAGGGCAGAAGCTCGGATTCCAGATCTTGGTGGATGCCATCTCGGGCATCTCGAGCGACGACTTTGCCAGCATCCATCTTCAAGTCAAGCTCAGCTCTTTTGCCGGAAACGAATTGGGCAAGGACGAGATCTACACCTCGATCCCTGTGGATCTGGTCAACCAAGAGTCGTTGGCCGAAGTGCGACTGCGCAGGACGCTCTCGTTTGTATTGACACCGGAAACGATCCAGTGGCTGCGCACGGGAGCAGCGCCGATCGAGGTGTATGCGAAATTGCGACCGCATTACCTTGTTGCACTGGAGCAGCACGACAGTGCGAGGGAGAGCGAGGGCCAACAGCACGCCGCTGCGTTTGTACCACTCCATGACGATTCCCGGTCCTTAACGGCAGGCCAGCAAAAGACCATGTCAAATACCATCAAGGAGCGACTCTCGGAGAACGAGATGCGGAACGAGGAACGACATTTCATCTTGGCCTCTGTGCAGATTTGCGAGTTGGACGCATCTGGAGAGTACATGCCTGTGCCCGTGCGGGCGTCATCGGCGCTCGATCCGGGGTCGTTCTTCCTTCGACAAGGGTTGCAGCGGAAACTGGTGTTGCAGTTGGCGCACGATTCCGGTCGTCAATTTTTGTGGAGCAGAGTGACAAAGTTGGAGCTGGCAGACGTGCGACTTTTGGACAGCCGAGGTAGAGTGCATGGAGGCAAAGCTTCCGACGCCGTCCAACTGAAAACGCCGCTCAAGCAGCAGTCGGTGGAATTTGCCAACAATGGGACGAGCCAACTCGAGCTGTGGGCTTGGTGGGACAGCAGCGTCCACGATAGTCTGCATCTCAATCGGACGACGAGCGCTGGACATCGAGTGCTGATCCGACTCTCGTTCGAGATCCAAGTGGATCGCTGCAGTGCACCGGCGGCGTTCAGCATGGACCTGGCCGTGTCGATCAATGGCAGGGACGCAAAGCCACCGGGAAGGCTGATGAGCTTCATCGAAGGATCGACAAGCATGACCAAGACAAGCGCGATCTTTGAGGTCAGGCTGGTGCCACCGATGATGAAGCGGCCGTGCGAGCTTTGGAGGTTGGATACGGGCAGCAAGTACGTGAGGGGACAGGAGATGTTGGGAGGGTGGAAGGCAAGAGGCGTGAGCTTGGTTGGAGATCATGCGGCGTTGGTGCAAAGGGAGAGGCGGAGGGCGGAGGTGGAGGGTGTGAGGGCGACGTTGAAGGGGCGCTCTGCGATGATGAGGAATGTAGATGATGCCAACGCGGAGAGTAAGGAGGAGTTGGCGGCGAGGGTGGTGGCGGTGTGGCAGCGCGCTGTGAGGGATTCGAAGGTGGGAGTGGTGATCGGAGTGCAGCCCAGTACGAATGCCGCGAGTGCAGGCGGGACCACGTGTAAGACTGGTGCGGATGGACTGGTTGGCATGTTCGCAGCACCATCCGCGGTGGACGGTACGAATGGGTTGGGAATTGACAATCTGAGCGCATCCTCTTCACCGGCCAAGATCGAGCGCACTCGATCCACTTGGTCGTCAACCGCACCGGCACCGGCACCGGCACCGTCAGCACCGGCAGCACCGGCGGCGCTGACGGCAATTGTCGCACTGCTCCCACGCACTGCCACCACATCTCATCGGGGCTACCTCTGGATCCCGCTCGAAACAATCACAGACACGTGGGTGCGTCGATTCTTGGTGCTCCGTCGTCCGTTTCTGCATATCTACGAGTCGAATGCTCAAGTGGACGAGGTGATGGTCATCAACGTCGAAGCCGTCAGGGTGGAGTACGACGAAAATACGGAACGCCTGCTGGGAAAGCAGAATGTGTTTGCGGTGTATACCGCCAACAACAGCTACTTTTTCCAGGCTGACTCGGACAAGGATCGCCAAGTGTGGATGAAGCTCCTGGACGGCTCGTACAACGGCGATGCGGGCCATGTGTTTTGCTGAATTCTAGAAGGCGTCATGGCCAAAAGAGGTGCGTCACGTTTGGCGTGTGGTTGTGTGTGAGCGAGAGCACTGCACGGACGATATGAGCGAGTCGAAGCAGCGGCCTTTTAAAAGTGACAGAGTCTGAATGCTTTATCCTCCTCTCCAAACAGCGCAAAGGTGATTCCAGATTTTGGGCAGTTTCTAGAGCTTGCACACGGGGCATGGATCTTTAGTGCGACGAGAAAGTTGTTGGGTGCACAACTACGTTGGCGATGTATCGGACGTAGATGGTGGTGTGCGGCCGTGTTGGCAGTGTCGCGGACATGGTATGAGGGGACAGGTGAAGATTCGTGATTGCAACCCGAGGCCGATTCACGATTAACGATTGGGTGTCGAGACCTCTTCTGGTACGGCGCGGAAGCTTCAAGTGGTACGTGGTGGCGCACGAGACCGAGACTTGGAGACTCGGTTCAAGATGCGCCAACCGCACAGCCAGCGCAGGTGTAGGACAGACAGATCGCTAGCCATATGCCGACCGTACACTGTACAGAGCTCATATCACGAGTGGATCGTGCCGTGTACCACAGCAAGACATCTACACAGTCGCACATCCCACTTGGACCGTACGCGCTCCAGAATCTAACCGTCTCCGAACGTGTTTCCCTTGCAGTCAGCGCTCTGATTCTTTCACAGCTTGGCGTGCGTCTTGAGTCATGATGCACGATGGTCCAGGTAGCTCACAAATGTGGGTGAGAAGCGAAATCGTGCGGACGACGAAACGCGCTGCTCACACTCACGACTGGTGATCACGGATGCCAACATTCACGATTCACGATTCACGATTCACGATTCACGTTCCGTGTTTCGTCTTTGGCGATTACGATATACGATCCTCACCGTGATATAGACTAGACCGTCGTGGTGCGGCTGGTTCGAGAGCCGAAACGCACTGAGCCACGCCGCTCGGCGAGTCCAGAGCAGCCGGACGGCTTTGCATCGGCACTAGATGCGATCACCTCGACTACGTTTGCTAGCCAGGCCTAGGCTTATACCTAGCCACGAGCGTATTCGTGATGACTTGGCCGTTGATGTCATCGCAAGGATCGCATCTTTTCGTTTTTCTACCTGATCTGCTGCACTACCCAGACGTCCGGGACAGATGGCCTACGCCTCTCGCTTTGCTTATGCGACGCTTAAGTTGCACCAGTCACAGTCGTGAGTGCAGGTGACGATAGGTGCGCCGCCTTCCGCGCCGCTATGCACTTTGTGTCCGATTGAGATATTGCGTGCGCCGGAGCGCAGCCTCGATGAACTGCTGTTGGTCCCCACATGTGTAGGCCAAACATGCAGAGCGTCTCGTTTCGAGCGCTAGCTTCATTCACGATTGGTACGTGCGGGTAACGGAGTGGCTTACAGCCCAATTTATACACACGACACTTCAGCACGATTGATCACTGACCTTAGGGTCAAGCGCGCGACCTTTTTTACGAGCACGAGCTGATGACGCGGAACTGAGCTCAAAACATACAGTTTTGGCTTCTGCCTCATTCTCCGTCAGCTCCATCATCTCTGCTCTCGTACGCCGGCCCAAGAGCAGCGTACTTCTTACGTTCTTCCAGCGTCGTCAAGCAGTGGCTTCGACGGACAGACAGGCCTTGAGCCGTTGTCGGCCTTGCATCTCGTGTCGCGGTCTGGTACACCCGCTCGAGCTCTCCATCGCCTTTCCGCGCACTCTGCGACCCCGTGACGATCGACCTGGCTCCCCCTTTCTCTGACACGCTCTCCAGAGACTATGCCTCCCAAATGGTAGTCGACAAGACCTGCCGCCGGTGCAAGAGACGTCTGTCCATTTCCCATTTTATTGGCGCGCGCCCGCAGCAACATCGTGCAGTTCTACACAGACTGTCGCGGCAAGCACAGGGTCGCAACCCGCCCGGCCACTGCCCCCCCTCGTCGTATGAGTTCTCCACCCCCCGCTCAGGCCGGTGAGAGCCCTGTCTCCTCGTCCCTCTCGCCCCCCTCCCCTGCGCCTGCTCAGCCCGAGCGGGCCTTGTTTTCTTCGGTGGAGGCGCTTCAGCGCCAGATCGGCGAGATACTCGCCACCCTCCGCGCACAGGCACCTCCGCCTGCCCCTCCCCGCCCGGCATTCCCTGCAGCAGCGTTGGCACAACCCTCTGCTGGTAATACCGTTTCCTCTAGTCCTGCGCTAGGCCTTCCGGGTGAGTCCTCCTTCTCGGTCACTCGTTGTTTCCCTTGGGTTTCGCCAGACGTAGCCACCCTCGTTCAACGGGACCAGCTCAAGCCTGAGCACCTGGTCAAGCTTCGCAACCTCTACTCAAAGGTCTCGAAAGAGCCCTCTCGTTCCTTTGGCCTCACATTGGAGGCTGGGCAGCTCACACTGCTCCCCGACTCCGCCGACACCGGGACTTCGTTCTTCGTCAAGGCCATCCCCAACATCGCGGCTCTCACTCAGGTCTGGTTGGTCTACACAGCCATCAGGGTAGAATCTACGAGAGATTTCACACTCAACAGTGCTCTCCTCTCCCATTTGGAGCATCTAATCGAGTGCGACCACCTCTACTCGTGGAAAGCCGTAACAGACTATCACTTGGCCATCTGCCGCCAGCGGTTTGGGAGGGCTACAGCTGCGGACTGGTCGTCTGACGATTCCAGAATCAGTGCGAGGTTGCTGCAGCCTTATCTCAAGACGTCTATCGCAGCTGCGCTCAGAGCCGACTCGAGCTCGTCCCGTCCAAGTTGCTCTTCCAGCCGGCGTGCGGGCCGCGCAGTCCGCTCCTCTGCAGAATGCCATAGCGACGCTTGCATGAAGTTCAACGCGGGCCAGCACTGCCGAGGTTGTTCCCGGCAGCACGCTCGCATCCATTGCCAGGGCCGCCATCCTATGGCGCAGTGCCCATCACTCGTCTCGGCTGCCATTTAACCCGCTGCCAACACCGTCTTGAAGAAGGCGACCTAATGGCGAGTATGTCGACTCACTCAGGCGGCATGTCTTTCCCAGGGTCAGATCTCGGTTCTGCACCTCGTCCCTCGCCAGTGCGGCTCATAACAGCACCATCCAGGCGCGCGCTGCTACTAACAACACCTTCGTCACCACTTGGTCAGCCTCTAACCGTTCCACCCCGGCCCGTGCCGCTACTAACAGCGCACCCTCCCAGGTCGGAGATCCTCTCCGCACCTCTTTCACGCTAGAACAGCACACAACCGTTCCAACCAGGCGCGCGCTGCTACTAACAGCACCTCGCGGGTTCGATTCTGCCCCATGGTGTCAAACCCGCTTGACTCCAAGACAATCGTGAATGTCAAGATCGATCCAATTCAGTATGGCGCAGAGCGGTAGGCCTGATAAGCGTTTCTGTCGCGAATCACGAAATCACGAAATCACAAATCACCAATCACAAATCGATTCGTGAACGCCAACGTATCGAGTAAAATACTTGCGAAACGTAGCCTTGACAGCTCGTGACTGCGTGACTGCGTGACTGCGTGCCTGCGTGGCTGCATGCCCCATGGGTGGCTTGTCACACACTGTGCTAGAGCATCCTTTCGTGTCGTCCAGCAGCTCAGCGCTGGATGAGTCTGTGAGCGGCGTAACAGCGTTCAGACGACTAGACAGGGGAGGTGTAACTCACGATTCGGAAATCAAGAATCACCAATCACGAATCGTGAATGACTTGGCCAGACGAGCGCAAAGGCTGCCGACAAACCGACGTTGAGAATCACGAATCGCGCTACGAAACGTGCAGCACGAATCCGCAAACTGACTGCGACACCGTCAGTATAGCAACTACAGAATGCCTGCAGACAAGAAACCGAAAATCACCCTAAACAGGTCCGCTTTCTAGACGCCCTCTTCCTCACGCCCTCACGCCCGACTTGCAGCGCGGAACATGCATCTTGGATCGAAATTCACAGGTCACCATGTGGATACTGACGCCTACTGACGCATAGCTCGGGGGAGGCGAGCGCGATCGAGTGATGCAGCCTCGACGCTGATAGCACGAGTGTCCGCGATAGACGGATCGAGTGCGCAGAAGCGAAGCCAACCTCACGCCTGATGCATGAAGGAAAGCTTTCTGATTCGCCAAGATAATCTACAGATGAAAATCAACCGATGCCAACGTGCTTTGCTTTTCCTCTCTTTGCTTGGGTATGGTTGACCTAGGAAAGATCAAGCCGAAGAAGAGGTTGACGTGAAGCTGGCACCTGGCTCACGCTGCTCGATTGGCGTAGTAGAGCTAGCTGTTGTGGCGACGGTGTCATGGGCATTGTCATCCTTGCCTGTTAAGACGCCACGTACGATTGTGACAATCAGACGTTTTCCCTGCCAGAGGGGCAAGAAGGTGAAGATGAGGAGCGCGGCAAATGCCCAAATCACAGCGACGACGACCCAGCCAACGAAAAACGGCCGACTGAATTCGTACTTGGCCGCATACATGATGAACGGCCACAGCACCCATACAGCGATAAAGAGAGCGAGACCCGTCCAGCCTGCAACGGCGGATTGCTTGTTCATGAATCGACGTTCGGCGTCCGAGTAAGGCACGCTTTTCGAGGCGTGAGCATCTGCGACGCGTTGGGCGTGAGTTGTGGCGAGTTTCTCTTGCGCCAGATCGTCAGTAGACGAAGAGCGCGACGAGTCGTCTTGGATGAGCTTGATCTCGTTGAACCTTTCCCATGCGAAATCGACGGGTTGCGGAAAAGCCAGTGTGATCAAAGGCGACAGAATTGCTGGCACAAAAGCGGCAACGATGGTGCCCCACAAACACGGCAACAGCTCTCCCGTGGTGGTGACGTTCAACACTCCGCCACCGTAGCTGCTTGCAGTAGCTAGCCATGTGGCGATACCAGCGACCATCCCCACCACGGGCGACACCGTGGCAGCCCACCAAGTCTGTTTCTTCCACAACACCGTCAACGGCAACGTGACCATAGCCGGGCACGTGATGAGTCCCAAAAAGTACAGTGTCCAAGTGAGGCTGATACCAATATAGTACAACATGGTCGAAAACGCGGATGCGAAGATGGCAAACCCGATGCACGCCGCGCGCGAGACGCGGATGACCTGCTTATCGCTCGCGTTAGGACGAATGTAGGTATGGTAGACGTCTGAGCTGATAATAGACGAGACCGCGATAAGCTGCGCCGAAGTGGTCGACGTTACTGCCATGAAGATAAGAATGACGACTGCTACAGCTCCACCTTTACCTGCCACAGCAAGCGCAGTGTATGCAAGTGGCAGTCCGTCGGATAACTCGGTCGACGAAAGCTCTCGCCCATACGCCGGCCAGATCGGATTCGTCTGCAACGACCACCCGGCAAGTCCCATCACCGTACCCAGACACCACGGCAGTCCGAAATACAGCACTCCGCCCAACACGTACCCCGGCACCGCCGCCGAGATATCCGCAGAGTACGCCTTCTGCCAATACGAACTATCAAGCGCTAGAAATAGACAATTGTTACCGAACACACAGTCGGCATGCGTGCACGGTGAGTTGAGCGACACAAAGTGCATGCCCAACGTTTGAGCATGTGCAACCAACATTCAACAAGGTACCACGGTCAGCAACGCTTACTTTTGAATCTACCGCCACCGAAAAACATCCCAATCAATCACGAAAGCGATGATCAAAACGCAGACTTACCGACAAGACCAAAGTTTCCGAGCGTATGAAGAACACCGAATTCCACGGCACTTTTTGAAGTCATGGTCAAGGCCGATCCGCGATAGTTTCCAGCGATGGGGTTGTCGACATTGTGCTGCTTGACGAGCTCCCAAAGATGACCGGGAGACTGTACCGCATCGTTGGTGATAGTCTTGAGCGTCAAGAAGAGGACGATGATGAGGAGCGCCACGCTGTGCATCCAATCGGTCAAAAACGTGGCTTTCAGACCTCCCGAGATGGTGTAGAGACAGACGCCGACGGGGAGCAGGAAAGTCGAAGCGATGATGTGCATTCCTGTCAATGCTGAAACCGTAGCAGAGGCACCGAGAAGCATGTTGGCGATGGCGATCAGATTGTTGGCCAGGCAGAAAAACATGTAGAGCCAATGCGCCGCAGTGCCATATCGAACCTTGACCACTTCGAGAACCGTATGTGCGTGCGGCGTTTTGAGCTTGCTTTGGATAGCAAGCAACGCAAATGCCGAAATTTGCACCAAGCAGCCCGCAGCAAACCAGTACGAGCCACCTACGCCAAACGAGAAGACGACAACTGATGACGAGAGCAGCGCAGTCGACCAAGCCCATGACGAAAACACAGCGGTAGCCGTAAGGCCTGTACCCACTTTTCGGCCTGCAGTGGCGTACGTCTCAAAGTGCGAGTTGTTCTCTCCATTGAAGCGCCACAGGAGCTGCGTGATGTAAAACATGACACCAGCAAATGCGAATCCGAAGCCAAGCACGACGCCATAGCCTACGCCCTGGCTCAGAGGCGGCGGGATCGAGTCGGCCGCCATGTTTGGTAGGACGCGTTGAGTTCTGTCGCTTCTGCTGCTCTCCGGATGTGGAAAGGGTACTACAGAAACTCTCGAAAGCCTGGTACCAGTGGTGAGATGGTAAGAGATAAGTTGCGACGGAACCAAGAGGAAAATCGAGTACGAAGAAGTTAGCGCGCTATTTAAGAACAAGTCTCAGAGGCGCTCTTCATTTGTTTATACATTTTTTCATCCTTTACTCAACTAATGCGCTGCCCCAGAGAATCATCTATGGGCCAAGAAGAAGCGCTGAAAGCTCTTGATTCCTTTCTTTTTTCACCAACACCCTCATCATGGTATGCGATTGTTCTGTGCAAGTAGAAGGACATGCAGGCACAAAGTTTTTGACCCGATCTCACCTCCTACAGCCTTTTCTTGCTGTTCGAAGAAGCCATGACGACGTCTGGTGCATGGAACAAGGGCAAAGTGGCGGAAAGATCTGACTTGCGAATCTAGCTGATGGCATTGCGTGCATTTCCAATCCGCTGCATGGTGGGAGGTACAGGAATAGTGCGATTCAAAACGCACAAAGGAGCACGCTATGACGCAGCAGACACCGATATCTTGGCTCGGCTGCGGTCGGTACGAACAAGTGTTGAAAGATGCGGACGAGCGAAAGTAGGTGGAAGAACAGTAATAGCGGAGCCATGGGGACAAGCAGAGACTTTGCACCCAGTAAATGCAGATGATGGAGAACCACGGACTGCGAGGGTGCAGGAGCGCAATTCACGTTCCGGCCGCTGCTTTGGCGAAGCACCGACATTCAACCTGAAGCACATTGGCATTTAGCCGAGCAGACTAACGTACACGCTTGACAGTCTTCAAACAGCGAAAAGATGGCCTATCGTGGGGAGGTCGTGCTGCAGATATCATTCACGATTGACGTGAGACTGGTGCGGATGGCGACATTCACGATTGTCAATCACGATTCGCGCAATTTGGCAGGCGGAGAATTTTGAATTTTCCTTTCTTTTCTAAGTTATCGGAATGAAATCTGAATCTCATCCGTGATCCTGGGCCTGGAGGAGGCGGGTGTACAAAAGACCCTATGTACGATGGTGTGCTTTGCTTCCACGATCCGCAGGCTCTATTCTATTCCAACTGCCGGCGTTACTGTCGCTTCGGTGTCCAAACCCGCGACCGCAACCACAACCGCGAGTCAGATCCTTTCCCTCTCAACTTTTCTGCAAGAACCTCTCTTGCATCTACAGTAAGTGCTGTACATTCGAACATTAGTATGACAAAAGTGAGCTTGTCAGCGTGCGTGGATGCGTCGCCGCAACAGGCAGCAACAATCGCGCATTCAGCTCGGAGCGAAACGGTCGGCCACGAACTCCTGAAATGGCGAGTTGCCTCTTTCACGATCAAGGCCACCTTCGGAGACATCCTGGTCGTTCTCAAAACTGATCCATTGGAGACGAGTTCTCGTCTTTTAAAATATTCAGAAGAATAGTTGCAAGCACCGAACTCTTGGTGGCGTGTGGCCTTTGAAATGCGGGGTGACTGATAAAGCATTCAGATCATGCTCAGTAAAGAGCACGCAATCGTGAATCACGAATGTGGGTCTAACCTGGACCCTCAAGTCGCTCAAAGTCTTCAAAAGTTTGCCGAGGCAGGCGCTAAACAGGCACGCCATCCAAGCACAGCTTCGCGTCAAGATCAGTGGAGAGATACATATATACGCAATAGAAGACGAGGCTGATATCTCGACGGGGGTTTAGCTCAGTTGGTAGAGCGTTCGCTTAGCATTGGCTAACTTGCGAAAGGTCGCGTGTTCGACTCATGCAGTCTCCACTTGAATTTTTTGGGTTCTTTTTTCGGGGGCTTTTCTTGGAATATTTTGGATCGGATACCATTCACGATTCGAACACAGCCAAATCTGTTGGATCGATTCTGGCGTCACTACTTCATCAAGCGCATCTTACATCACTCACGACTCGTCTACACATGAGGTCCATTTAAAACATAGATGACTGTAAAACACTTACGCACATCTGCGGCCATAGAGACTTGAAAATACCGCATCCCGTTCGATCTGCGCAGTCAAGCAAGTCGTCGCCTAGTCAGTACTGCGGTGGGGGACCACGCGGGAATCCTAGGTGCTGCAGTTTTTTTTTTCGGCCACTTCGCTCCAGGTGAGCTTAATAGTACATGCGTCAAAGAGCGACCATTCGCAATCGGTAGGTGTTTCATCTCTGGTGCTTTTGCGGCAATCTATGCCATCAGTTCGCTTCTTCTTGTGAATATTAGTTTAACTATGATGCATGTATACTGGCAAGAATCACTGCCCTTCGAACCGGTGCCAAGAACAACCGTTGGCAGCTAATGCAAGTCCAATGACGAGTCAGCGAGCTTGATCGAAGTACAAGCTTCTCTGCGCACGCTTCATGCAGACGAATGGGCGGTCTAAAGCCTCCTTGACCTCGTGAAACAAGAGTTTTCTCTTTATCGGTTGTAGCACAACTCGACATGGCAACGAGGCTGTTGCGTTCAGACGCAGAGATAGAACCATGAAGTCGCACTGAATTTTGCAGTAGAGGTAAATCCGGCAGCTTTCTGCAAAATAACATGGTAAAACTCTTAGAAGAAAAGGACAGATGGAGATGCGAACCTTAATTTCTCGCTTTGTGAAAGACACTTGGAGCCGCAGAGAGTTGATTTCTGGAGAGATTGGCTTTGCAGCTTTCACAGGTATCAGAGAGGAGCTCTCGACGCATTCATGATTGCAAGCACAACTCTGTGACATGCAGAGGAACAACAGACTGTTATTGACACGGAACGATGTGGGATTGTCTTCGCGCCGACTCGTCGTGACTCACAGATTCTGTGACGGTCACTCACGACTGTCACAGTGTGTAGGCCAAAAGGTGTCCAACCCGCTGTACTCACACTCTTCTTACACTCGTGCCTTCCTTGATTTCCTTTCTTTTTTTGATTCCCAGTCTAGTTAGTTGATTTCTCGATTAACCTAGTCACGAGTCAATTTACAAAGTTTTGAGTTGCCGCTTGTCGTTTGACACGTCTGATGGGACACGTCAAACAGCGCCAAGAAGTAGTGCTGCCTGCAACGCGGTTAAGACAGCAACAAGTCATCAGTGCAAGTGCAAATTCCGCTGCCCAACACATCGGTAGCTCTGATGTTGCTGACTCGAATCGGCAGTTGAGAGGCGGACGTGGACTTCCGTGTCGACGGTAGAACTCTACTGTTTCAATGCGTAGCGTGTCGATCATGCGTTCGATCGTGCGGCTGCGTGATTTCAGCGTTCTCGATGAGCACAGCTAAAGAGGCGATCATGTGGAACAGCTGTCCTCGCATAGGTGAAAAGCACCCCTGTGACACGAACAAAACACACTTTATTGTGGCTCACAAGGAGGAGGTAGATGCCTGTTCAACCATCGGTTTTCCCCGTGGTCTGACTCCTCTCTTCGCCTTGGATGCGGTCAACGTCTACTTTCAGGCACGGATGGGTGCTCGTCATAGAGACAGTGATCCAAAAGGGCAGAGTAGAAAAAGGTATAAGTAAGAATCGTGATAGGATCGAGTGCTCCCTCCTCTTCCTCTCCTTGCGGCCCCTTCTTCTTCTCTCTTCACTTCAAACTGGTGTTGATCACCTGTTTCGTTTCTCTGCGTTCATTCCCTGTTCTCCCCGTGCTTTCGTTTCGTTCCAAAGTACCTCTAGGCTCTGGTAGCCTTGAATTCCCCTTGCGACAAGCGATCTAAGAAGGACGATCTGGTCACCGTCCACAACACTACCGCCCTACGTGAACTCGAGGCCCGGCTTTGATAGTCTGCGTGCCTTTAACCGGATCTTTCGTCTGGTCGCTTCCCTTTCTTCACCACACTTTCTTTCACATACACAATGGTTACTTCGACCAAGTTTGCCTCGCTCGTTGGCAGCGTTACGCTGGCTTTTGTCCTTGCGAGCTCTCTTCACCCTGTCCACACGGCTCCTGTTGGACGCGTGAGGAGGCAAGAGACTGCTAGCGATGCTACCACTACTCCAGCACCGGCTGGATTCATCTCGGTTGCTCAGCCGCAGATGAGCGAGCAAGACATCTACGCTGTTGGACTTCCAGATGCGCCTGCAACTTCTGCGGCAGCTCCCACTGCCGACTCTCAGCTACAACAGCTGCAGCAGGTGCTTCAGGCTGCTACTCAAGGCGCGCTGTCCACTTCAAATCACACGATGGACGTTATCAATCACTGGGACCCTACGCCATCCGTGGCGGGAGCTTGGGCTGCTGCTCCCGCTAGCGCTCCAGTGACGGCTTCCAACGCACAGCTTCCGGCTTCGGACTCGACCATGACGGGGAATCCTGACGATGGGACTCTGTTTGAGCAGGTGATTGGTACGCCTGCCGGCGCACCTGCTTCGACCGATGCTGCGTTGAGCGGTAATGCGGATGAAGGTGCTGCGTTCAGGCAGATCGTGGCTGAGCAGATGCAACAGTTCGGTGCACAGGGCACCCAAGCTAGAAGACAGGTACAACAGCTCGAGGATCATGTCGAGCAGGTGGAACAGTCAGTGCTGGGTTCGGGTGTGCCAACGCCTGTCAGCGCGACCATGGTACCGAGTGGTGCTTCTCCCGAGGCTAGTGCTGCTACTGGTAATACTGCTGCTACTGCTGCCACTGGTGCTGTAAGCCCTATTGCTTCGAACTTGGCAGGTGTGCCGGTCGCTCCTCCGGTGCCTAGTGACTTTAGTTCCCCTGTTACTAGCCCGGTTGGTGATGCTGCGGTTCCGGCTGTTCCCAATCCGGTCGCCAGCGCTTTGCCTTCGGCACCTGCGCTTCCCACAGATGCAGTGCCTTCAGTTCCCGCAGCTCCCACGAGTGCAGTATCGTCGGCGCCTGCGCTGCCTACGGGTGCAGTGCCCTCTGCTCCAGCTGTACCTTCGGTCTCGGCACCAGTGAGTGGTGTCCCCGCACTTCCCACGGGGGCTGTTCCTTCTGCTGTTCCTTCTGCTGTTCCTTCTGCTGTTCCCTCGGTCTCGCTTCCATCTGTTCCCGCTCTGCCAGCCCTGGGTGGTCTTAAGGACGCCTCTGCAGCAGCAGCCACCACGGTGCTGCCCACGTCCAACGCCGACGCGACGCCGGTCGCGACGTCGAGTGCAGCTGTTGCCACCGGAGATGTCACCATGACGGTCACAGTGCCGTCGAAAGCGTCCCCAACGTCGCTTGCCAGCTTGGCGAATGCTCTGGCCAACCACAGCAAGGACGAGAATGAGGACGACACCGACTGGAAAACCATGACGATCCTCGTTCCCGCTGAGGCATTTGGTGGCGTGCAGACGCAAGTCAACTCTGCTATCAGCACTGCTTCTGCTGCTGTTGCATCGAGCTCCACTGCTAGTGCTAGTGTCAGTGCCAGTACTAGCGCCAGTGCTAGTGCTAGTGGCGGCAAGGACTTGGTGAGCTCATCGGCTTCGGCGAAGTCGACGTCGGCAACGCCGACGACAGCTCCGATCAACTTGTCTTCGTTTTCGTCGATCAAGCCACAGGCTACGCCTGCGGTACTCACGATTCCGCTGACCGGTGTGATTGGTGGTACGACGTACTCGACCATGCTCACGTTTACGATCCCTGGTTTTGGCGGATCGGCAAGTACGGCGAGTATTGCTTCCACTACAAGTGCGCTCAGCGGTTCGGCTACCGAGAAGGCTCAAACCGCAACAGCGAGCGCAAGCGCAAGCGTGACAGCATCTCCATCGAAAACTTCCTCGTCCACCAAGTCCAGTGCAACGTCGAGCATCGACCCCAGCTACATTCGCCCCGACGACATCCCGCCTCTGCTTAAGAGCACCGCTACTGCTTCCAGCGCTACTCCTTCCTCAACAGCCGCCCCCAAAGACCCCTGGACCGCTTCTGACGCTACCGACCAAGACGAGGATTGCGACGACGACCAAGACCAAGACGACGCTACGCCAACAACAACGTCGTCCAAGTCGTTGGTGTCCAAAGTCTGGGATTGGGTCACTGGCAAACCACTCAACGAGCGCGATTTGCCGATGACTACGACTACTACTATGATGATGAGGAGTTCTACGATGCTCATCAGTAGTTCGGACCAATTCCAGCCAGGTTCGTGAATCTCGCTACTTTCGTGATTGCCATTTGTGAAAACAAGCATTCGCGCATCACCCCGATACCAAACAAACCGCCCTTTGTCATCGAAACGCAAACACACATGTACACGCTTCCTGGAGAACACATTTTGAGCAGAGCAATCGAATATTACAGGTCATCCACCCCGAACCATGCCACTTCTGATGCGCTCAGATCTACTCCAGTCTGTGTGTCAATCTGCCTCGTGCACAAAGTCCTTTCACGCGCTTTGGCCAGAGATAGAATGTGCTGTTGTAAACATGAGCACGTCTTGATTTGCACTAAGATTTGCACTAAGTCAACTTGGCATCTGAACAGAATGAATACAACGCCGCTCACGACTGTTATCAGTACCGCTGCTACCAAGCGCCTACGGATGCTGCAAGCCGCTCAATAGGCGATTGGGATCCTGCAATGCGGTAATCAGATCTGTAGTCGCCGTCGGGTGATAGTTGGCATGTTGGCTCGCAAAGTCGGACACCGCACCTGGGTTGAACGTCTTGAAAAAGTCGTTCCATTCATTGTAGCCTTCGGAAGCGACAGGCATGGACGCCCAGAAAGTCGAATCGTTGGCGTTGATCATGTGCATGGCTTGCTGCATCATTTGATGTTGCTGCTGTTGCTGCTGGGTTGCGAGCATTGCGTCGTGCGCTACATCGGCGGGATAGGTGGGGTTTTGCATGAACGGCGGCTGGATCGACTGCGAGCTTGCCAGATCCAATTCGGTCGTCGTGTTGGAGAAAGTGCTGTCTAGAGGCACAGCACCGTTGCCGCTGGTATGTCCTTGATGGACTTGCTGACCGTGCTGATCAGCAGAGCGGAGCGGACGCTGCACATCAACGACTTCATCCAGTGTTGAGGCCATGCCAGGATCATGGTGATTGGGATGTGGATGCGTATGTGTGCGGACAGATTCCATGGTCTGTTCCTCCAGATTTAGACTGCTGGCAGAAGAGGAGAACGAAGGGCGCTGCATATCCGACCTCACTAATGCATGCGAGGCGGTGGATGGGCTGGATGGGTCCATGGGTCGAGCTTGAGCACTTGCGATGCACAAGTTGCGAAGAACGGCAACGTGATGCGAAGCGCTCTGCCACGTTGGGCCGATGCGCTTGAGATACCGGACACACTGGGCAAGATAACGAGCGCTGGCCTTGACCAGCTCCGAGGAACCTTCGAGCTCTGCTTCGACGATGCGATGTGCGTCTGGGTCACCAGAAGCGGTCTGCGCATCTGCGTGCGCATCGGTGCGCTCTGCGGCACCGGATGGTGACGCTGCGTTGAACAAAGCCTTGGACTCTGGTCGATTCCAAACGGACGATTGGCGAGCCTTGAAGACTATGACGCTCTTACTGGCAGCCAAAGCGGCATGAATGGTGGCAGCTTGGAAAATGAGGTAGACCCAGCTACTGGAGATCTTGCGGATGCGGAACGAAGAGCCGTAGACATGAAGAATGTCGCAGACTTCCTTAGCGGCTGCATTGCAGATGTCAAGGCCAGCAGGCTCTGCACCCTTGTCCTGTACGGGCGTAGGTTGTAGGTCCTTGCTGGTGCCGGTCGTCGGTGACTTTCGATCGTCCAAGGTCGAAGATGTGGGCTCGTCCGAGGAAGAGCTGGCTCTGTGTTCTTTGGAACCGCCGATCAAATTCGGCACACGTGGTCGATGCAGCAAGATGAGGCAGATGCAATACCATGATCGCATGGTGAGGATTTGCGGCGGCAGACCGCGGTGGGCATCGTACTCGTTGCGATCGGCAGATGGCTTGTGCGAGGTTGCAGACGAGAGACGCTCAGGGGAGGTCCAGGTGGCTGACCATTTGAGGTGCTCGGGCAAATTAGCACGCCATCTGCACAATCGTTGATTGAGGCGGCACAGAGCCTCATAATCGGATGCACCTTGAGTGCGATGACGATCACGCTTTGCTTGGGGACTGTACACTTCCTCGAGAATGCGTTCGAGGATGGCCATGACTTCGGCCCATGCTTTGAAACTGCTGAGTGCATGCACTTTGACGCCCTCGAGGTAGGGCAGTTGGCTTTTGTCGACGAATTTGCGTGTGGTATCGTTAAGCCATAGATCGTACTCGTCGGCTTCCTGTACAGATGGCCAGTCGGCCTCGATTTCGGCGCTGCGAAGCTGAGCAGGTTTGCCGAGCGCAGTGGAAAGAATTTTGTCGACAATGTAACAAGCCCAGAAGACGCGCAGGCGCTCTTGAAGCTGTGCTGCGGATTGGGGCGACAGCGCCCTACCGTCGAACGATTTTGTGCGGTGATTGTCGAAGGGGGAGCAAGACGAGGAGGAGTCAGCGGCGCAACGATGGAGATTCATGTCGAGGGCCATTCGACAGGCGATACCACCGAATTGAAAGGCGCTCGAAGTGTTGCCAGATCCAAGCTCGATGACGGAGATGAGGATGGCGGCCTGGATGGTGGCGATGTCCTGTGCGAATTTGCCTTCAAAGATGCGCGTCTTTACACGTTGGACAAAGTGATCACGCAGCTCGTTTGACTTGTAGGCGGGCTCGGATGGTTGTGGAGAATCAGCATAGAGCATCTCCAAGACCGGGTTGGAGCTGTGGTGATCGCTGTGGGAAGCCGAGTCGTGGTAGGCGTCAAAGGTGTTGGAAGCTACGGCGAGGATGGCCTCAAAGACGATGGGACGCGATTGCTTGAGTGAGTGAAGAGAAGCAAAGGAGGGGAGGTAGATGATGGGCCAGTGTGGATGCACAAAGGTTTGATAAATGTCGAGCAAACGCTGGACAATGTGGGGCGGAAGGCGATCCTCGAGATGAAGCTTGTAGGATGGCGAGAAGTGAGAGCGGTCAGCAGCGGTAGGGCTCGGGCGTACGTGGTGATCGAGCCAATGTGCACCGGGAGATGAGATTTGGGAGCGAGGGACGGAAGCCGGACCACGGGGTGAAGATGGACGTGAGCCGTTGTACCAGGGACGATGCGGCACGACGGCTGCAGATGAATTGTAGTCATGAGAAGCGCGGGTGGACGCTGGCGAGGTGTCAATGGCGGGGATGCGTGTGGACGAACAAGTGTGGTGAAGCGGGGCGGGCAAGGATGTAGAGAAGGACTCGGTGAGCCTGCTTGCTGAGACGGGATGGCGATTGGAGAGGGTTGATGAAGAGGGTAGGGTGGAGGAGCGGTCGTAGGCAGACGGAGTGGAAGAGATGTGCGGTAAAGGGTGTGTACGGGGTGAGGCATTGGTGGGCGCAGAAACTGCGACGGCGGAACGAGCGGAGGGAGTGGCAGGAGACGTATAATCTGATGTGTATTGAAGCGTTGAATGTGGATCTGAGAATTGCGAAGGCAGTAAGGTATGGAGCGAGGCTCGAGGCGAAGAGCGTTGGTAGTCGCGTAGGGGCGACTGAAGAGGATAGGTATTGTACTGTCGAGCGGTCGATGGAGTTGGATGGAGAGAGTGGCGGGAGTCGAAAGCAGAAGCGGACCAGGTGTGATCAGAGGGAGAACGGTCAGGGTGGTGCTGAGGCTGAAGATAAGGGTGCGTTTGCATACCGAGAGAATCTGGGGCGGTATCGACGGGGTGCGAATCGCGTGTGGAGAGCAGCGAGATGGAAGAGAGCTGTGTTGGCAAGAAAGGTCGTATGGCTGTGGAAGCAAGGTCGTGCGCGCGATACGAAGTGGAAGGGAATCTGTCGTCGGAAGAAGAGCGTTTGTCCGATGAGAGTCTTTGGGCGAGTGGAGTATCGTTGCGAGGCACTTGAGGCTTTAGAAGAGGTGCTGCTGACCGAGATGTGTCATCTTGCGAATGGCCGACGGCAGCTGAAACTTGATCGTACGGCTGAGAGGGGCGCTCGACGGTGCGCTGAGGGTTGGATGATGCGATGGAGCCGAGTGAGGACGATATGTTTGGGTATGAGGTGGAAGTGGATGATAGCGATGCCGCGTAGGGAGATGGGAGTTTGAACTTTTTCCTGCGGCCGCCTCTTGCATCGCAGCCTTTTGGCGGACCTCGCTTCTTCTGAACGCCGTACTCGCAGATGGCAGCTTCCTTCGAGCAGTTGTTGCAGGGTTGCAGACCGTCGCATTTGACCTTACGACGAGAGCAGATGAGGCATGCTCTGCTGGAACGAATGCGGCCAGTGTCGGTGAGATTCGACTTGGACTCTAACCGCGACATGGTGGTTGACAATGAACGAGACGAACAAGACAAGGGCCGCCGAAGTGGCTTGTACGGCAGCGGCACAACTGGATGGACGAGTCACGTGCGCATCGCCATCACGAGTGAGCGTCGAGTAAGGAACAACGAGACGAGATCGAGGCGGCAGAAAGGACGAACGAGGAAGGACGAGGTAAGCTAGCAAAGGCTGTGGGTGCGTCGGTACGTTTCACAGTGCTCTGCGTAGTGGCGCTCGATCAGCAGAGTCGACGGGTTGTGCAAGCGTTAGTGCAGGTGCGAGTGCAATTGTGTCGCAGTACGGTCGGAAGCTGATGTGAAGAGAGGTGCAGCGTGTGTGGGTCGATCAAGGCGAGGCAGAGGGACGAGGCTAAGGTGGAAAAGATGGCCAAAGTCTCCTCCTTCATGATTGACAGACACCTTCGAAATTCGTGATTCGTGATAGTGAATCGTCAAATATCGCCCAACACGATCAAGCGTAAAGCTGCCAATTCACGATTCGTGATTTGCGTCCGCTTTCCGCTTTCCGCTTTCCGCTTTCCGCTTTCCGCTTTCTGTTTTCCACTCTCCGCTTGTTTGCGCCACAAGTGTTGACCAGAGTTGTAACACTCTTCACTCCACAGCTGTGCAGGCTTGACAGCACCGAGCGGGTCGGCGTGCTTTTGTTGCAACAGCGTCGTACCAAACCTCACGCCTTTCAGCTCGCAGATGTTGCTCGTTTACCCCACACAGAGACTCTATCTCATTCACCATTCACGATTCGTGATTCTTGATTGGGCCGCCCAGAACCACACGCAAAAACCCACCCAAAAAATGAGAAATATACTGACTGTATTTTCCTTTTTTTTCAAAAAGAAATGCTCCTTACCTGGGTCGAACAGGTGACCTCCCGATTTACATCCACTGCACACAGTGGCGACTTTGAACTGAATTCTTCAGTCGGACGCTCGTACCAACTGAGCTAAAGAAGCTGAGTGATGTCTGCAACTACAGGTTGTATACAACATTCTTACCTTGCCTCTCTGATGTGTCCGCTTCAACTCCAAACGGCCCTAACGCTCGTTCCACACTGGATCGAACCATGGTTTACAGCGTCGAAAAGAGACAGAGGGATGTTTGCTAGCTGATCAACGTGTGTGTCCAGTTGAGTTGACTCGTACAGTATCCTAGGTCCACAATTTTTTTAGGTCCACAATTGACAACAGCCTTAATTAGGCAATGCCCAATCGTGAATGTCAATCGAGCTTCGAGATTCGAGCTTCGAGATTCGACGTGTTTCCCAAGCCCCAAGTCCGCAATCTGAAATCCGCAATCCGAAACTCGAAGTCCGAAGTCTGAAACCAGGCACGAAGAGACAAGTTGACGGTCAAGTAAGTTAAGTTGGACGAAGCGTGGCGATTCACGATTGACATTCACATTACTTGTCCTCTCACTTCTCGTGCTCCGCCTGCCCAGCATCCGCTTCTTCCGGAGCTCGAAGTCGTCTCGTATTGATCGGCTTCCACAGCAGCGTTCCACTGCAGCAGGTTCGTACCTGCACCCGCTCCTCGATCGCATCCAAACTTAACCGCTCACTCAGCAGCTCCCGCCCGACAAGCTTGGCGCGGGTTCGTTGGCACTCCACGCTAACAAAACACTCGTTGCGCGACCGCTTTACAGGCATCCACTCTTTCCCACTGCCATCACCGCCGCCACCATCGCTCAACCTGCCGATCTGACCGACCTCATTCCGATCAAGCTAGAGCTTTGCCACTCTCACGCCAGTCCCGCCTGATCAAGCCATTGTCCGTCCTGTGCGCCCATTCTGCCCACCCCTCATAGTCACCGACTGTGGCTCTGCGGCCTCACTCGTCGACGCTACTTCCGCCTGTCCAGTCCCACGTGCACTTGTCGCCGGCGAGCAACATCTTGGCCCTCAGCTACAACAGATGCTTGCATCTCGACTCGATGCCCTTCATCTCTCGATAGCCTCTCTGCCGGCGACAGCACATACCCCTCTGCCCCTCTAACTGGCTGCACACCATGTCGTCGGCTGATGCTGCCGAATACGGCTTTAAGCGCTTGCGTGTAGCTAGGGCTTGCGTCGTCTGCCGCCTGCGCAAGACAAAATGCAACGGTGAGCAACCCTGTGATCGCTGCAAGGCGCACTCGGCACAGTGCAAGTACGAAACCGTCGAATCACCCACTCCGAAACGTCTCACTCGTACCAGATCATCATCATCCATAACCGACGCTGGCCGCTCCTCTCAGCCCAGAGATGCTTACCCAGACGTCAACAGTAAGGATGCATTCGCTTCCGACGCTGCTGCTGATGCCAGAGCTACCAAGAGGCAAAAACGTGCCATGATCGATCAGATTGCAGATCGACGTTGGGGCGACCGACTGCCATCACGCTCCTCCAACAACACACGCAAGTCTGGCTACGTCCAACATCATCTCGAGCTCTACGCCTCGCTCGACCAGGACGAGTCAGATCCCGACCCAGATCTCCATACCGAAGACGGCATCCGCGCCCACGATCAGAACACCGGCAACATGCAGTTCTACGGGTTCACGTCCAACTTCAACTTTCAGCATCGTCTCGCCCATACCGTAGAGGCTTTGAGGTTGCGAGAACAGCATCAGCATCCCTCTGCCTCCACCGCTAGCAACCAAGCCACACCCACATCAGCCACCGCCAACCCAGGTCACGATACCACTTCCATCGCCTCGTCCAACAGTAGCTGTCGTTCACATCTCCCCGAGAGCATGAAGACCTGGGGTCATCAAGACATCATCTTCCGTCAGACGCCCTCGGAAAAGAGCTTCCCTACGCTTGATGCATGTAAGGAAGCTGTCGGCGATTCCACCTTCTTGCCCCCTTCCATCGTCGACCGCTTTGTCGAAAACTACATGACTCTGATTCAGCCACAGCTCGGCGCAGTACCCAAGCGTCAAATCATCAAGTGGGTCAAAGATGCAAAGGCGCTCGGCCATCTTTCGCGCGGCTTTTCCGGCGTTCCCTCGATGGCTGCCTCTGGACCTGGCAGCCATAACGAGCTTCAAGCCGGTCACAAGTCAGGTCCCGCTCCCATGCGCACCAACGAGCTCGCCGCTCTTTACGTCGTGCTTGCCCTGGGCGCCTTGATGGACGAGGGCGACTGGGAAGACTGCTTTGCACCTGTTTCACTCACTCGGGAAGGTGCGATTGCTTGTGCGACCACCCTGTTTCTGCTTGCCAAAAAGCGCCTCGAAGAGATTGTGGAAAACTCGAGCATCCAGAGCGCACGCTGTCTTGTGCTCATGAGCTTTTTTTCGCTCCAGTGGTCCAGTCCCAACGTTGCCTACCTCTACATTGGCTATGCGGCTCGCATGTGCATCTCGATCGGTCTTCATCGCGAAACTTTCCACTCACCGGGCAACCCCAGAAGTGCAGAGCACCGCCAACTCTGGTGGACATGCTACGGCATCGAAAGAATGATCTCGACCTGGTTTGGCCAGGCGTCGGCGATTCGCGACGACGATGTTTCGGTGCGCATGCCTCAGCCCAACAACTCATACGATGCCTACTTGCTCGTCTATGCGCAAATCGCGCGCGTCTGCTCCGACATGGGCCGACTCTCTGCCAATCCACCCGCCAATGCACACGACGTCCTGCTCGCTTCTGAACGCATGGAGGCCGACATGCTGCGCATTCGACACGACGCGCCCGCAGAACTCGCCATTGGATTGCGTGACGGCTACACTCGCGATGCTGACGACGATTCGGACTCATCTGATCTGGTGGTGCGCCGATATTCTGTCACCATTCTGTGGTGGTACCTGCGTCTGCTTATTCACAGCCCGCTCGTTATCTTTGCGCTCTACTGCCGCTCCATCGGCACCGACATCCCACGCAACGTACTCGAAAAGACGCACACCTCGGCGCGCGCCGGTCAGCAGATCATCGATTCCATCTCGAATGCGCGAAGCGACATACCTCGCCCAGGATTGGACAACATGCGCTTCGGTAGCTTCTATCTTGATTCAGCATGCACCATCGTGTTGGCAGCTATCCTGTGCGAGCCAAGCAATCAAAAACTTGCTTTCGGCTACCTTGCTGCCATCGACAGAGCGATCAAGTATCTCGAGAAAAAGGAGCGCATCTATGCGGATCACGGCACCACGGCGTCGCTCCACAAGGCCAGGGACTTGGTCGTACTTGCCAGACAGGTGGTTCGAGCCGCAGCAGGGCAGTCGGCGAGTTCCAAAGTTAACATTCGGCAAAATGCGGCTCGCGGTATGCCTTCCGGCTCGGCATCATCCACCGTCGCGACCAACGGTGCGGTTGGTGCGATGGGCAGCTCTGGAGATGCGGTTGGTAGAGTGTCTCATGCTAGCAAACATCGTCCAACATCCACCTTCTCGACAAGCTCCGAACGAGACACGGCATCGGCCGAGGCTGATGGCGTCCAAGCAGATGGCCAGGGCAATCACAGAGACGGCACATCGCCTTATCGCGAGCCGATCGCATCTCATTTGAGCGCTGAAGCTCGTGGGCAGAGAGGCTCTTCGATCGACCTGTCCGTCTCGTCGCTGCTTGCGCCATCTTCATCTTGCACTCACTCGTCCTACCGACCGCCGTCGAGTGCCACTTCGCCAAACGCAGCCATGCCCGCCGAAGCTCTACATGCCGAGGGCAAGAGCTTTGCCAACGAACGTGACGAATGGATGCAGTACTTTTTGTCCAACTTTGACTGGCTCTCTCAGCCGCCGGGCACCACATCTCAGGCGATTCAACCCAACAGTAACGCGTCTATCACGTCTCGTGCCTTTACTGCAGCAGGTACGCCCGACGCAGTAGCAAGGTTCTTCCCAGCTCATCTAGGCGGAAATGCAGGAAAGCCCATGGCATCCGCATCGCCTGGCGTGAGTTCACCCGGAAGTGCGGGCAGACCCGCGTCGTTGAGCGAACTCGACATTGGACTCTTGATGGGAGGAGTAAGTGTTATGGAAGGCGGCACTCATCTCAGTGCGAACAACACTGCGGTCGGAGATGGCGGCAATGCGGGTCCTGCTGAGCGCCAATTCCTTTCCTGATGTGTCTATCTATCTGTCAACAAGCGTTCGTTGATATTCAGTCGTGCCAGGTGACACCTGGGGGTCTGTGATGTGTAAGAAACGATGCGGTAACGTGTCCCTTGGCAGAATCACGAATCGATCGTGGTTCATTCGTGATTGACCCTCGTGAATCGCGAATCGTCCCGATCTGATTTTTTCAGGCAGATTCACGATTTACGATTCACGATTTGTGCCATGAAGCGCTGCTAAGCACAATCACGAATAATCCTGAATAATCGTGAATCTCGGCTTGGCGTCTCGTCCGCGAGGCTGTGCGGGAGCCTGTCTGTGCACACGCCATAAAAGACACACACATTCGTGATTCATATTAGTTCTGTGAGACCCTGAAGACCGTCCAACCGTTTACCTTTGCTCCCTCATCATTGGACGTCGACCTGCCTCTATCACTCACTTTCTCTTTCCGAAGCTCACAACTACATCAAAGCTTGCATCTGGCAGGGTACCACCTTTTACTGAGCTGACAGCATGGACGGCGGCGGTGGAAGCTGTAGCGGAAACGGCGGCGGCGGATTCTTTGGCGGTTGCAGCAGTGGCGATGGTGGAGCGACATCTGCTTTTGCTCACAGCAGCAGCCACCACCTCCATCACCTCCACCACAGTGCGCATGCTAGCAGTATGCCTCGACCTCGCGCATCCGCTGCGACCAATGCATCTTCATCCAGGCCATCACCTGCATCGACTCAAGCAACCACAGCAAATGATGAGGCACAATGGTCGCTAAAGGACATCGTTTGGCAAGGGCGTGAGTGCAAGATCATCACACAGAACCACAACGGACCATGCTCGCTCATCGCGCTTTGCAACGTTCTGCTCTTGAGGGGCGAGCTTCAAATCACACCTCCCGATCGGCCCGTGGTCAGCTACAGCTACCTCAGTCAACTGCTTGCCGAGCATCTGCTCACCAAAGTGACCAATGACGGACATGGAGGAGAAGAACTGGAAGCGGCGCTCAGCATCTTGCCTCGCACGCAGTACGGTTTGGACGTGGATGTCGGTTTCGACTCGATCACTTCCTTTGCCGCTACCGCAGGGAACGATGGAGGCGCAGGGGAGCTCGCCCTGTTTCGGCTGTGCGGTGTGCAGCTTGTGCATGGCTGGCTACCCGATCCAGCCGATGCAGAGACCTATCAGGCAGTACAGGAAGCGCGCAGCTACAACAAGGCTACTGACGTGGTGGTCAAGGGTGACGCGGTGGCAGATGGTGCGGTTGTGCGCGATCGAGGTGTCGGCGCCCTGGCAGCAGAGCTTGCAAGTCAGGCTGCAAGTTCCAATGGCAAGCGGCCGGAACGACGCGCCTGGACCGACGATCAACGTGCAACGATACGTCAGGCACTAGCTCTGCAATCATTCCTGGACACGCACTCAACTCAACTCACATATCACGGCTTATTTGTGCTGGCGCAAGAGATTCCTGCGGGCCAGCCGATTGCGCTTTTCCGCAATTCACATCTCTCGGTGCTGTACAAGCGGCTGCCACACGAAGGCGTGAGCGCAGCGACTCAAGGCGCAGCACCTATGTCGCCGCCACCGCCACCGCCGAACCTCTTCACTCTGGCTACCGACGCGAGCTTCTTGATGGAGGATGAGATTGTTTGGGAGAGTCTGGTGGATGTGGATGGTGCAAGCAGCGAGTTTTTCGACGGAAAGTTTCACAAGTCGATACTGCGACAAGGCGATTACGTAGGAAGCAACGCGGACCGTCTTGGAGCCGATGGAGCCGATAGGGCGGGCTATCAACAGAACGAAGATGCCGACTACGCGCTTGCGATGCAGATTTACCACAATGACCAGGATCGATTGGAGCGACACCAACAGAGACGGAGGAACAGACAGTCACAATCTCAGCAGACAATGGTGCGAGGCGAGCGCAGCCACACGCCAGCTGCGCCTGAGCTGATGTTAGAGACGCCCAACGAGGTGTTCACCACCATGCGATTCGAGACGGTGCGCAGTAAAGACGAAGGAGATGCATTGATCGTGTCGAGCTTGATCCCATTACAACTGCGCAACGATCTTGCAGATTCGCTTAGCAGTCTGCAGGATCTGTCGATCGGAGGATCAGAGGCTGTCGCATCGGTGCCGGTAGCAAGTCAATCGACTAACCCATTCCTCAATGCTTCAGAGACGGCTTCAACACCTCATCCAACGAACCCGTTCCTTGTCAATGCGACGGCTCCGGCCAAGCATCGACTGTACCATCACATTCCATTGCTGGAGAAGCACTTGGAGCGTATCAAGCTATCGGCTGGTGCGATTTGCCGTGCCTATCCTGCCGTCTGGTCGATGCCGCTGCTAGAGCAAGAGAAATCGCTAGAGCCAGAATCTATCCTGGCAGCCATTGAGACGGCTTTGGCATCTGGTGCACCTCTCGAGAACACGGAGGGTCAGGTCAAGGGAATTCGAGTGGCAATTCGAAGGGATGGATTGATCAGGGTGACTGAGCGCAACATCACAGCGTTTCCGAGCACCCTGGACAAGGGAATAGAAGCCGCTCCACCACCGAGCGTGCGGCTCGATTCGATTGCAACACGCGTGCGAACTTTGGATCTGGAGCCCATCGTGTTCAACAAGACGGACGCACGGGGATTCTACGAAGCGGCGAAGCAGCGGGTGGGAGCGGATCCGGGAGTGCTTAGTGGAGTGCGCAAGGGGGACGAGAAGTGCTTCGATGTGATACTGTGGAACGACGAACAGGAGCAAGTAGTGGACGGATCAATTGTGATGGCTACTTCGTCGACAAGGCTGGTGACCGAGTCGAGTCTGGCGAATGTGTTGGTCGAGGAGGTGGATGCTGTTGGAGGCACATCTCGCTTTGTGACGCCGCGAACGCAGACAGGCATGCTGGATGGTCTGTTACGCCATTGGCTGGTCGAAAAGGGACTAGTACACGAGCAGGACGTGAGTGTTGACGAGCTTGTTGGTCGTGTGGACTCTGGAGCTGCGAACATCTGGCTTTGCAATTCCTTACGCGGAGTGTGGAAGGTAGAGTTGGTTCGTTTGGCGCAACACCACGGCGGAGCTTCTGGAAGCGCTGCTGGGGCCGATGCAGGTGGGCCACCAGCGCGAGTCAAAAAGACGCGCTTCTCTTCGCTCGTCCGGGGCCTTTCTCGATCCGACTCGACCAGCGGCGCAGCAGCTAGTTCGCAAAGACAAGCTGCAGAACCGCCAGCAGTGGAAGAAACAGTACGCGAACAAGTCCGTGACGATCTCTACGGTGACCGACGGGAAAGCAAAAGCAACCTTGGCAACGCCACCAAGTTCAAAGGCAAGAAGGCGAAAAAGGGCAAGGACGACAAGAAGGATTGCTGCATCATGTGACGTAGAGTATTGCGTCAAAGGCTTTGCTACCTGTTGCAGCCAATCTAAGAAGTGTTCGTCCAAGGGTCAGAGCAATTTGGCACGCTGTCTCGACGCAAAGGAATGAGTATTTGCTTTGCTATTCACAATTGTGCCAGGCCAGGGCCTCGACTACGCATCCTTGAATCGTGACTGAGCTGGATATACGATTCGTGATTGTCAAAGTTCCACTGGAACCTATACGAGAGCAGTCATCCCGTCCGCGTGTCCAACGGCTCACAATTGCGGGCAGGTCACATGCACGAGATTCGTGATTTCTAACTGAGCCGCCCGTCGTGCGTGGCCGAATCGTGAATCGTGAATCGTGAATCACGAATCGTAGTCACGAGTGGTAGATTATACCGAGTCACGAGTGTGAGGTTGGAGAAAGTCACACGGCTATACGCTAAAGCACGGATCTGAATCGTGAATCACGGAAGAAGCGCGGCTCGGAGAAGCTTCGTGCTTTTGTGTTTGGGCAAGCGCAGAAAGCGGAGATGTGCGCCGACAGTCGCGAGTTGGAAGAAATCACGAATCACGAATCGTGAATCACGAATGTGAATCGTTCGGCGCGCAGCTGACGGTAGAAAGTGCGAGAACGTGGAAACCACTTTTTTAAGTAATGGCCAACATTCACGATCAGTTAACCGAGTCAACAGTCACAGTCACGACGACTACATATAACCAGTCGCATCTCTTCCCCCCTCTCTCTCGCTCTCCTACACGCACAAACACCCCAGAGTAGACAGAAACAGCACGAATCCGACATCCAGCGACTGCAACCATGTCGAGCACAAACACGACGCCTAAACCAGGCAACCCGATCGTCTACCTCGATCTCGCCTTTGGTTCGTCGCCTGCGTCTCGCCCCGGATCCAACCGCATCGTCCTCGAGCTGTACGCGGATCGTGTCCCGCGCACCGCCGAGAACTTTCGTGTACTCTGCACCAACACCTCGAAACTCGCCTCGACCGGTCAACCGCTTTCGTTTCGCAACTCGATCTTCCACCGTGTCATCCCCAAATTCATGATCCAAGGTGGAGATTTCACGCGCGCCGATGGAACGGGCGGAGAATCGATCTACGGCGAAAAATTCCAAGATGAAGATCTGACGGGCAAGCACGATGTGCCGTTTTTGTTGAGCATGGCCAATGCAGGCGCAAACACGAATGGAAGTCAGTTTTTCATCACCACCGTACCAACGCCGCATTTGGACGGCAAACACGTAGTGTTCGGACGCGTGCTAAAGGGAAAAGGCGTAGTCCGGAGGGTTGAATCGGTCGAAACGGTTGCGAGCGATCGACCTAAAGAGGACGTCAAGATCGTCGATTGTGGAGAGCTAACAGGCGACGAGGTGAGCAACCAAACCTACGGTATCGAGCAAGACGATACGGGCGATCAATACGAAGACTTCCCCGAAGATCAAGATGACAAGTTGGAATCCGACGTCTCTGCCACCTACCACATTGGATTAGCGCTAAAAAATATGGCCAACACCCAATTCAGTAAGGCCAACTTTGACATTGCGCTTGAAAAATATTCAAAGGCTCTACGATACCTGCAACTTCACCCGATCCTACCCGAAGATACACCTGCCGATCTCGCCGCCAACTACACCACGCTCAAGACGAGCATTCAACTCAATGCTTGCCTCTGCGCACTCAAGACGACCCCTGCGCAACCCAGAGTGGCCATCTCCAACGCCACCGCTGTCATTTCAAACCTCACCTCAAACAAAGCGCCTTCAACCGAACAAGCCGACAAGAACAAGTACCACTCGGATCTCGCCAAAGCCTTCTACCGACGCGCATCGGCATACGTCGCTCAGAAAGACGACGAGAGAGCCGAGGCGGATCTGAAACACGCGCTCGAAAACGCTCCGGAAGATGCCGGGGTCAAGCGCGAGCTGCAAGCACTAGCAAGGAGGAAGGAGGCCAAGTTGAAAGGTATGAGGGCTGCTTACAGCAAGATGTTCTCGTAGGCGAAATGAGCGCCAAATCGATGCAATCTTGAGACCGCATCGCGTATCTTTGATACAGTACAACACCAAAACAATCACGAATGTCATGCTTCTCTCACTTCCGGTGTGATACCAAAATGGATGTGTCCTGTGTTCCTCTGAACAGTGTTTGAGCTTGCTTGCAGCTTGACATTTCTCTAGGTGTAACAAGAACCAAGGCCAACGCATCAATATTGTTGTGCGTGCTCTTGGCCGTGCGCATCGCCGTGCTCGTCTGTGTCTTCTTCGTCTTGAGCATCGCCACCGCCGCCTGTACCCCAGATAGCATCCATAGCAGCGCGAATCGCAGCGAACGCTCCTGGGCGTGCGGCTGCCATATCTCCCACCCGGCCCTGCTCGCCCTGCTCGCCCTGCTCGCTCTGCTGACCCTGCTGAACCTCCGCAGCATCGTCATCGTCATCGTCATCGTCATCGCCAAACCCACCGGGCATCCCGCCCGCGGGATGTGCAGCCTGCGCCATCTGCATCACCTGCGCCATCAGGTCTTGCCTGGTCTCATCATCCATCGCCTCCATGGCAGCGTCCCAGCCTTGCAGCCCGCCGAGACCCTGAAGAGCGCGACGGAAAGCCTGCATCATTCCGCCCCCGTCCCCGCCTGCTGCTGCTGCCGCCCCAGCTCGAGCGGCTCCTCGGCTGCGCGAAGACAAGTCCGACATGATGGGCGCGAAATAAGCATCATCGTACCTAGTCACCGTTTGCACCTCTATGTCCACTTGTGCCTCGGCATCGCTGCCATGTATGGTTGCAGTCGTTAGCGGAGGCACAGGATCAAACGCATCCATCTGCTCGCTGCTGCCTGTAATGCTCGGTGGCAGATACGCAATCAACTGCTGGCGCGTGGTATCCGGTAGGTCCGAGACCAACACATGACGATAGATCCCCTGCCGCGTATTGTGTGACGCAGACGGAGATTGACGTTTCCGCTTCGTTTCGCCCAGATCAAAGTCGGCGATCAGCGTGTCCGAGAGCGACATGGCTGTAGCGCGTAGCCATTCGGCGTGCGCGGCTTCCTTCCACAGCGATTCGGATCGCAGGACGTAGATATGCGCGAGAAGGTCGGCGAGCGTATCGCTAGAACTGGAATAGCGCGTAGACAGCTGAAATGCGCAGTGGCCAGCAATCTTGGAGGGTAATTCTACACCCGCTTTGTTGCAGAGCAGAGGGACGACAGCGGGAAACCGTGCGATGGCGAGTCGGAGCGCAGCGTTGGATTCAACGTGCGTTTTGTCGCCTTGTTCCTTTTCGATCGCTCGGAAAGCGAGCGCGCGAGAGTAGGCTAGACCGACACACCAGTCGAGCGTGCCATTGTACCCATCACTCTCTCCAGCTGCTTGCTTGTCGGTTGCATCAACAATCGTCCGAGCGGGAACCGAGATTTCGTCAATATGTGACACTTTTCCCCCTGCCGCCGAGGCACGAGATCGCTGCTCGTCGAGTCGCTGGATAAGATCCAACAACCATCTGTGTTGGCGTGACTTGATCGCCAAGAAGTCGATCCAGAGAAGCGCTGCGTGGTGGTCTTCTCCATCCTGACCCAAGCCGAGCAACATCTTGGCCCATTCGAGCGCCGTTTTCCACGTTCCGCGTCTGCCCAAAAAACCTATGTTGCGATGAATGGCGAGGTAGAAGGCACGATTTTCGATCTTGTTAAAGTTGACTAGCGGAGGTCCAGAGGTGGTGCTGGAAAGACAAGATGTAAAATAAGGGCTGGCACAGCGTTCCATTGCAAACAGCGCACGGTCGTTAAAGTCAGCGGCCTGACCTAGATCGCCTTGGTGACGAGAGTATTCGGAGAGCTGCAAGAGTGTGTCGATGTGATAAGGATAGACGCGGAGCAGAGCCATGAGTGCGTTGGGATCGTAGCTGCGTACCGCTTGGAGGAACTGCATCTGCACTTGGCGGTAGGCCTTGCTATGCTTCCATGCGCAGATACGGCCGTGAGAGCGAGAGTCGAGAACGTCCATACTCATGCCCGTGAAGCTGCGACTGATTGGCGGCCAGTAGTCTTTTGGTGTACATAGCAGGGAGCGGACTTTGAGGTTGGGGTTGTTGGCTTGTGCTCGAGCTCGAGCGCCAGAGGTGGCTCGACCGGCGGAGGAGGATGCGGCCTCATTCTGATAGGCCTTGATGGCTGCCGAACCGAATTGACGACGTAGCTCGACGGCTGGGTCGAGGTTACGTGGATCGAGGCTCAGGTGGGTGCGGAAGGCGGACATACGGTTCAGGGTCGAAGACGCGTTGGGACCAGCGCGAGCATTGCTGTCGGAAGTGGTGGCGCTGTTGAGTGAGGCTTGCGAGGCAAGAAGCTGGTCGAACTCGTCTATCGACATTTCGGAGACGTCCTTGGACGCGGCACTGTTGGCTAGAAGGGCAGATGCAGATTTCTTCTTGGACGACTTTTTGCTTCCGCTGCTCGATCTCGGCTGTTGTGGTTTCGACTGCAGACCTTGAGCTTGGTCGTCATCGCTTGGATGTACAGCATCTTTGATGACAATAGCTGCGGCAGCCTTCTTTTTCTTCTTCTTATTCTTCTTTTTGCTGCTTTTTGCCGCTTGTTGGGAAGTGATGTCGTGATCTGAATCAGAGTCCTGTTGATCCTCAGCGTCTTCGTGGTCGTGAGTGCTATCTCTCAGCGCAGCAAAGAGGGAGGTCGCTGTAGGCTTCTTGCTTGCATTCGATCTTGGAGAGCTCTTCTCTTCGCCTTGCTCGTTCTCGTAGCTGTCAGTGTCGACATGATCGACCAGCTGATAGAAAGGTGCATTTTTGGACACTCCAGTGGACGCGGGTGGGACTGGGACATCGGCGAGCTCTTGTAGCTCTTGCTGTTCTCGCAGTTGACGCTTGTTGAGCCTTTTCCCGCTCATGATTGCCACGTAGGTGCTGAGCAGATGATTCACTGAGTAGATGATTCAAGGCGACGGCTGAAAAGTGCGAGTGGGAAGAAATGCCTGGAGGCAAGCAAAGGGAAGCTGGCTGAGCTGGGCGATGCCCGAGTTCCGAAGTTTGCAGCCGTAACTCCACTTCTTTATTTTAGTTTTACTAATCACAGCAAACCATACGCAACTTTACAACACGAACTTGCAACACGAACACGGAACTTTGCACTCGTGACTCTGTGACAGTGTCACAGTATTTTGTAATTGCAGTCGTGTCACCTCCACTTTGTGACATCAAAGAAAATCAAAAAGAGGTTGTGGACTTGAAGCTGGACCCACTGTACCAAAAGGAAGTCTAGACAGCCCATCGGACTTGGATTGTAATCTTCAACTCACGACGTGTGGAGAGTGTTCACGTCAAGCACGCTTACGCACGGTCTGTGCTGACAACCACCACAACCAACAAACCGTCAATCACGAATACTCACGACTAGTTACAGTCGTGAGTTAACTGACGCTTGGGCTGAGCTATTCACATTAACTTAACTTAGAAATCGCGAATAATAATCGTGAATACCTGATGATCCGCGGAGGAACGACCGCTCGACACACTCATACTCCACTCACGACTGTGGTACGGAACATCCACGATCGTCAATCATAACGCCGAAGCGAGCCTTTCACTTTTGAGCTCAACAGCTGTCAACCGTGACGCGGTCAACAGAATCCGTGATAGATAGACGCAAGCGCAAGGCTTATCTATTACTATAAAAAGGGACAATACATTCTTCTTGATTCAACTCGGCCTGCATCCATCATCCTGGCTTACGGCTTACTACGTTGGCTAGTTCAGCCCGTCTCGCCCCCACCTTGAAAAATAGCCGTCGTACGAATAGAAGCAGTCAGCTTTACTAGCAACACGTTCCTTGCTCAACGTCACCAGCAGCCTTCTTTCTTCCGGGTCGCTTGCACGATAGCAAGATACGCGGATCGAGCTGCCAGCAAACCAACATCGCGCTTCGGATGCCTAGTCTGTTGCCACCACTGCGTCAAACCACTGAAACGCTCGTGATCTACAACGCCAGAGTTGCCAAGACCTTACTCTCAGTTTTTGCCTCTGATCACCAACATCGATTGCTTCGGACGCAAGCACACCGACGTCTTGCACTTATCATGTCATCGCAATCATCTGCTTTTTCAGCTGCCCAAGCAATTCCATCTGCAACCACCACGCCCGAGCCTGTCAAGCACCAGCAACAGCGTCAAGCATCCCTCCTCACCCCGCAGACGGCGCCTGCTTCGCCTACTCTGCGCGCAACACTGGCTCCCGATGCCACCGCAATGCCAACGTCTGCGTCCGACTCGGCTCTCGTCCCTGCGGGCGCTCAAACACAAGCGTTGACAGACGCAGCTGTACCAGCAGCTTACGTGGCGCCACCCATCCCGTCGAGCATCAAGACTTCCTTTGCTGCGTGGTGGAAAGCGAATCCGGTACAGGACGCTGCTCAGGCTGAACTTCACCTATACCGCTCCACCGGCTACTTTGACGGCGCTTCGGTCGGTAACGTTGTTTGCGAGAATGAAGAGCTGCGCGACGGCAAGGGTCTTGCTAACGGACTCGAATGGGCTCGTCGAGCTAGTAGCACCCCCAAAAATGACGACAGCACCACGTCGACTTCTTCGCTTGCATCACTCTTTCATACACCCAAATTTTGGCCGTTTCATCGCAGCAAGGAGCCTTCCACCATGACCATCGGTCTTACGCCAGCTGCCGACGGCAAAGTAGGCTGTATCCGTCTAGTCGATATCGGCTCGTCCACCAGCACCACCGCTAATGCGTCTACCAGCAACACAGCATCCACCTCACATTCCGCCTCTCCGGCCGTGGTAACTACGTCAGACAACCGTCTCGCACTCCCTCTAGATGCGCCTTTGGACGAGCCTCTGCTCAACGACAACCTCGAACTGACGCAGACACCGCACGACGGCGTCAAACTTTATACGCCTCCGTCAGGACGTAAGCTCAACATGCTCGAAATCGGCCTACCGTACTCCAAAGACAAGGAAGAGACCATCAAGAACGAGACCAAAATTGTGCTCGCACACGGCTATGGTGCTGGCAGCGCCTTCTTTTTTCAAAACATCAAGTCGATGGCCCAAGTGCCCAACTCGCGCCTGTATGTGCTCGACTGGTTAGGCATGGGTCGATCGTCGCGACCCACCTTCCACATTCCTTCGAGTGAGACCAAGAACATAGATACGCGCGTGGCAGCCGCCGAGAGCTTTTTCGTCAACAGTCTCGAGGATTGGCGAAGCAAGATGGGTCTCGAAAAGATGGTCTTGGTGGGTCACAGTCTGGGGGGATATCTATCGCTGGCGTATGCGCTTCGTTACCCTTCGCGCGTCGAAAGGCTGGTGCTCGTCAGCCCCGTCGGCATTCCTACAGCGCCTCCTGAAGATGATGTGTCGGCCAACAGCACATTCAAGCCCAAGAACCGGAGTGCAGTGGAGCAAGAAGTGCAACAACCACAGCAAAATGTGGCGCCACGCTCTGTCGCGCAAGAGCTCAAGGACACAAGCACCGTCAACGACATGGCGCGAATGGCTGCGCACAACCGCGCAGGTGGCATCATCGAAGGCGATAGCAGCGACACATTGCGCACTCGGCAAACCCTGACACGCTCCGAGACGAGCGAGACGGTGGACTCGGCCAAGGTGCCTCGTTCGGGTCAGTCTAGTCAACCTGAGAAGGGCTCGCACGAGCCTCCGAGGCTTTCGAAACGCTTGCGGTCCGTGTTTGGTTACCTGTGGGAGCAGAACGTGTCGCCCTTTGGTATCCTGCGTGGATCGCTGTTCCTTGGGCCAATGATGGCCGGGCGGTATACGTCTCGACGATTTGGCGCGTTGCCAGATGACGAGCTGCGCTCGCTTCACGCATACTGCCAGAGCATCTTTCTGAGCAAAGGTTCGGGCGAGTACTGCCTCGCGCACATTCTGGCGCCAGGTGCATATGCGCGTCGACCCATGGTGGACCGCATCGAGCGACTCAAGATGCCCATGAGCTTTTTGTACGGCGAGCACGACTGGATGGACGTACGTGGCGGCAAGGAGGCGGTCAAGCGTCTGCGCAAGCAGGGCAATACCAAGACCAACTGCTTTGTCGTGCCAAACAGCGGCCACCACATCTATCTGGACAACCCGAGCCCGTACAACTCTCTGATCGCTAGGATATTGCGTGGCGAAGTTGATGCTTCTGGCAAGTGATGTCGGCGAGTAAGCATCGATGCAGTAAGAGCACTCGCGATGGCAAACGTTGTAATCCTTTCGCAACCACATGTACACTACATAGATCTTCAGCACCACTCCTTCAGGCCATCACTGTTCTCAATCTGGGCGCGCTTTTCATGTGTGGTGTGATAAACAGTTGAAGATTACAACCCAAGTCCGATTGGTTGCCTAGACACCCTTTTGGTACAGTGGTTAAGCCTCGACATAAACTTGATCCTGATAATCATGGTGGCGCTGATCGTGAACTGAAAAAAATACACGGTACGAGGTGCACTTTGCATATGGGTTCGATGTAACAGGACGAGCGAGGGAGCACCGAGCACCGAGTACCGAGCACCGAGCACTGAGCACGAGCGTACCGAGCATGTAACCGCATGCGCATATCACCCTGGGATTTGAGTTGAGACGGTCATTTCAGCTGGCTTTGTTTGGCGCTGAACGCGATACACGGCTCAGTGGCTTTGCGGTACTGGCTGAGAGTGAGCCAGGTAGCTAGCAGCAGCAGTAGCAGCAGTCAAATTGGCCTTTAAGGGAGCTTTCATTCACGAATCACAATCACAAATGGCTTTCTTCTGGGAGACATGTGATTCACGATTCTGTGTGGTCGATTTCGGTGCTTGAGAGATGCGCAAATCACGAGTTGCCGTTAAAATCGTAAAATCGTGGATCACCCGACGCAGCACCCGACGCAGGCGGTTCCAACAACAAATGCCGGACAAGCATGACGGACGATGCTGAATTGGCAGCTCTCGTGTCTGTTCTCTCTCGGCCGCCGCTTCTGACCGGCATTATTCACGATTACCGCCCCCCAAAAAAGCAAGGTAAAATGATCTGGATGAATTTTAAGGGTGTTTGATTGGACCTTGCGCCAGTCAAGCCAAGTCGTTCTCGCTTAATTCACCGCAGCTCTGAACCACACGGCGCAGTCAAATCACAAATCACAAATCACAAACGTGAATCGCGAATGTGACTCTGACCAACGTCACAGCCCTGCTCGGACCACACAATCTCTCTCAATCACTACCAGGTCCGATCAAGAGTAGCTGCCAGAGACCAGGGCTCCAACACAGCTTCCATCGCCGCTGTCAGCTGCACTCGGCCCTGCTCTAGCTACCATCACCATCGCGACGCATTTGCCTTTTTCAGTCACCCTAAACCCATCAAGCTCGTCATCGTCCAGCAAAGCGCACAAACACTCGGACACATACCACGACCCCCATCGGCGTCTGTTCTTCATTCCATATAAAACGCATCTGCAGGTTCGCTCCCTTGGCCATCACGACTTGGAGAAGATCCTCCAGCAGCGGCCGCAACAGGTACAGGCCGTTCCCCTTGCTCATCATGAACAGCAACCAACCTTTCCCTGCTCCTCCGGTCGAAATCTTTGTCGACACACGAGGAGCAAAGATCATGGAGGATGGCGCTTCCAGCCCGGATCAGAGAGATAGCCGCGATATCTACCTTCCCAACCACATCGAGGCTGTTTCTCACATCGCCGTTGATGTCGGAGGCTCTCTAGCAAAAGTTGTCTACTTTACTCGCTCACTTACCACCGACTCCATGCCGTCGTCACCGACAGTCGGCTCGCCAGCCAGTCCCATCGCGCCTCTGCCTGCTCTTGCGGGATCCCCTTTGACACCCAACACGCTCTCGCCCAAACCCAGTACGTCCAGTTTTCGCTCGCGGCAGCCCTCCGCCAACGGTGTGACTCCGAGCGGCTTCCGCACACCTCCCTCGCAGCTCGATTATCCGATCGCTTCCGGCACCTTGACACCAACGGCCATTCTTGGCTCTCCACAAATCACCTCGGCCTCCGCTTCTGCTATTCACTCGACACTTCTCAAACGCCGCTCTCTTCCCGCGGCACTACCAGGTGGCAGACTCAACTTTATCAAGTTCGAGACCAGCAACATTGACAATTGCATCTCTTTTCTACGTGAACTCATCGAGCGCTCAGCTGCTGCCAATGGCGTCTCGATCCAAGACATGCGCAAGGGCGTCAAGCTCATGGCAACAGGCGGTGGTGCCCACCTCATGTACGACCTCTTTGAGCAAGAGCTTGGCATCGAAGTCAACAAAGAAGACGAAATGGGTTGTTTAATCACCGGCCTTAACTTTATCACCCTCATTCCAGACGAAGTCTTTTGGTACTCCGACGAGCTCGTAGCAGCCTTGCATTCGCCTCTACCCCAAAACCCAGAGGCCAGAGCAGACGCACAGGCCTTGCGGTCATCCGTACCTTTGCAACATCCACTGCCTCGCCCTTCGCCCAACCCACCCCTTTATGCACCTGTATTTGACTCGCATCCGTCTCCAAAGCTGCCCTGTCTGCTCGTCAATATTGGCTCAGGTGTCTCGATTATCAAAGTCGACGACTTTGGCAAGTTTGAGCGAGTCTCGGGCACTTCGCTCGGCGGTGGTACATTGTGGGGTCTCCTCTCTTTGCTGACGGATGCAGAAAGCTTTGACGAGATGCTCGAACTCTCGGAGCAAGGAGATAACGCAAACGTCGACATGCTCGTCGGTGACATCTATGGCTCCATCGGCCTCAACCATCTCGGTCTCAAGAGCTCCACCATCGCCTCCTCCTTCGGAAAAGTCTTCCGCAAAGATCCCAGCTCTTCTGCTCCTCGCAATGCCGAGGAACGACGCAAAAAGTTCCGTTCCGAAGACATCTGCAAATCGCTCCTCTACGCTATCTCGAACAACATTGGTCAGATTGCATACATGAACGCCGAAAAGTACAACCTCGACCGCATTTACTTTGGAGGGTGTTTCATCCGTGGCCACCAGGCTACCATCAGCACTCTGTCGTACGCCATTCGCTTCTGGAGCAAAGGAAGCAAGCGTGCCTTTTTCTTACGCCATGAAGGTTACCTTGGCGCCATTGGCGCATGGATCAAACACGTTTCGCAAGATCCGAATGCGTCGGCCTCGAATTTGCGTACAGCGGCCCAAGCCATGGGTGCGTCTCTCCCGGGCACCGGAGCAGCAGGCAAATCAACACCATCCGTGCCATCCGGATTAGGGTCTTTTGTCTCTCCAGCCTCGTCATCGGACGAGCCAGTCAATTGGGCACAGATCCAAAAGGAAGCACTTCTTCCGCCGGTGCTCAATGGAGATGGCTTGCCCGAGCCAGCTAGAGCTGGCTCCTCAGCATTGCTGCCCAACCCGCAAGTGGCACGTCTGCAGCGAGCCGAAACGTCAGAGGTAGACAGCAAGACGCCAACACAAGAATCGACTCGTCTTGACAAGCAGTTGGGCTCGCAGCAATCAGATCTCGACTTTCTGAATGGTCTCATGTCACAACAGAGTCAGACGTCCCAGCCGCCTGCTTCTCTGCCGCAGGCACAACAAGCGAACGGCGCGGTAGAAGACGAGTCAGACGATGAAGACCTAATCGCAGGCAAGGATGAGGCAGCACAGCTCAACGAGATCCTCACATCTCTCAAATCCCTTCAGATACCCACAAGCAACGGCTCCGACCCCGCTGCAGCACAGGCTGAGCACGACGAGATTTTGAGTTTGCTCGCCAACTTGGAACACACCGAGCACGTGGTGGGTGGATTGGAAGGCAAGCTTGATAACCTTCTATCGTCGCTTGATACGCTGATTGCGAATCAGGAGGCTCAAGAGCTCGCTCAGCAGGCTGTGAGGCGTGCATCTTAGCTTCGGTGGCCAAAGAATGGTTAACCCTAAGGTTGGCGCGTCGGAACTTATGTACGTTATTGCTTTTTTTCAATGTAATACTAGACACTAACCCTAACGCAGCCCTGCTGCGTTCCTAAACACACTCGAGGAGCGTGATGTTGGTCCAGCAGCTACTTTGAAGCTTACAAACAGGCTTCACATGCTTCGCGGCGACGCGCCCAGCCTTGACGACGTTTCGTGCGCCTTTACGTCAGCACAGAAACGCTTTGGGTGTATCGATGCTGTTCTGTTTGGAATAGGCGGACGATTGGTTTTCTCCGGCAATCCTTTCGCACAATCAGCACTATCGCCTAGCTCGGTCTGCGAGCGAACTATACGAAATTTGACCGACGCTTTGACTGCCCTTGAGCAGCCTGAGCAGCCCCGACTGGTTGTCATCTCTTCTAATGGGCTTGCAAAGCAAGGTTGTTCTTTGCTACCATACCTTATGCGACCACTTTACGCTTTCCTACTCCATGCTCCACGTGGTGACACGGAGCGCATGGAATCGCATCTGCATGCCCTGGCTGGCTGGCCAAGCGATGCCTTGAATCCACTTCACCGCGAACAATTGAGACGCCGCCCAAGATCGAGCGTCTCGCCGTCGTGCGTTCCGCTCTGCTCGTCAACGGCGTTGCGATCGGCAGCGTCCGCGCAGAGGATATGCTCCGGCACGGCCATACCATTCGCCGATCCGATGTCGGCCTATTCATCTACAACAGTCTTTTGGGAGGACCGCAGGATAGGGGCCAATACGTGGGAAAGGCTGTCACAGTGGCATACTTGTGCATTGTCAATCTTGCCCCAATATCCGTCATGTCCAACATCCACGTTATGTATCACAACAATCACCATCTGTTGTATCTGTTCTTTCTTGATCACTTGCTCTGCTAGTTAATACAAGTTCAGACTGGCATAGGCCTCATCCAACAAGATGATGCAATCACGTCGTCTTTGAACCTCACATAAACCATTTGTTAGATGCTCTCAAAACGCTCGAACGAGACTTGATCGGGTCGCTGGTGTTCAGAAGAGGATAGGATTCACGGCAAAAATAATGGCAGTCCTGAAAGCACCTTGATAGTCCGCCTGAATTTGACTAAGCTTACAAAATTCTTAGTATCTTCTCACTTCCAAGATAGGCTTGGGTCGGTGTATGAAATCCAAAAATAAAAAGATTCGCCGCCTGTCCGCACAATCACGACTATCGCCGCATGCTTGCCAGGATCACATCCGATTCACGGATTTCTTTGTGTTCCGTGTTCCATGATCCATGTTCCGTGTTCCAAGACATCCCAGGTTAGCTTAGGCTTTTACAAGAACAGAACTCGGCTCGTGCTGGAGCTCGGTGAGGCACATGTGCCAAACAGTCATGAGTCGTGAGTTATTCAGCTGCACTCCACTCAGACTACGATCCATATTGTAAACAGCAGCTTGCTTCTCACCGTCTCTCTTTGACCTGCAAACGAACTTGCCGCTCCGCTCCGGCTCGGCCGAGGTCTTTCTAAAGCATCGGTGATGCCTGACACAGGCTCCAAGTTGAACGACAGCCAGAATGGCGATCGACAACTTTGTGTACAACGCTGAGCATGGCGTTATCATCTGTCGGCAGTGTGAGTCCTGCCTGGTGGCAAAAGAAGGCAGCTGGGTCAGTCACCTACGCAACCGTCCACACAGCATGAAAGGCGAACTCCTTGTTCGCACCCTCGAGCATTTTCATAGCTTTGGCAATCTAAGCAGCGTCGACGACTTGCGTAGGCGTGCAGCGGACAGACGCCGACTACGTCAGCCATGTCGGCCAATCGACGGCCTTGCTCTCTACGAAGGATTCATTTGCAACTGTACAAAAACCTGCTTTTTCAGCACACGACGACTCGACAAGATACGAAACCACATGAGTGTCCACGGCAAGAAGGCCAAGCAGCACTCTGACGCCACCCCACTATGGCGCGCTTGCAAGCTTCAGAACTACTTTACCGCCAAGCCACTGCTCGACTACTTTGAAGTCGATGGGGCAGCACCAATAATGCTTCAGGAAGCAGCGCCAACAATGATTGAGGAAGCAGCACCAACAATTCCTCAGGAAGCAGCACCAACAATGATTGAGGAAGCAGCACCAACAATTCCTCAGGAAGCAGCACCGCTCGACTCCTCGTCCTCTTCATCGTCTCTGCCCACATCGTTACCTACGTCTTTGCTCACGTCTTCGCCTTCCACTTTGTCTTCATTTTCATCCTCGTATTTGTCTTTGTCTTTTCCCACAGCCAGAGCCACCACTGTGGCTCAGCATGCACGGTCGCAATTCTTTCAAAGCATCAAAGAACGCATGCGCCACAGTTCTGAGCTGTCGTACGTGGTCCAAGATCCACTACGCTGTGCTGCTCTCCGGGATCGCGACCCCTGGCTGGTGACCACCGGTTTCGCACTCCATCTGGACGGCTTGCTCGACGCCGAGATCCGCTCTTCATATGCGCTCCCTGCCAGCCTCGAAGGAAATGTTCGTCTTGACGGCTCTTCAGAGGAAGCAAGCGACCGCGATCTCCGGCGCATCCTCGTTGCAGCCGAGCACACGTTACGGGATGCCTACCGCCTGTGCAACGACACTTCCCACCGTCGCAAACTGACGCAGCAGCGCGCAATAACGCTCAACCAGCTTCGCTTGGTCGATGCAAGGGACCTCGGCGCTACCAGAGGCGTTCCATTTCGCGCCAGCAAACACAGCAATACACTCAATGTCTACTTTCATCTGACCAAGCAGCTACTCACGTACTATTACCGCGTCGTCTACCGCCCTGCCGGCCACTTTACCAGCAACACCGAGGGCCATCCGCTTCCGCACGACGAGATTCAGCCGACGTCGGAGCAATCGCAGGCCATGGATACCATCATCGCGGTGTTGCGCCGCCAAGATGCGCTCAACAATGTCATGATCATCGACGACGATGACGACCCCGCTGCCACCGCCGAGCTCGACGGCCAACTCAGGAAAGCGATTCGTGACCTCTTGGTATCGCTCATCTGCTGTTGGGTCGGAGACACGCCGTTCGAGTCAGCCTTGCTCAGCTTCTGTGCTATGCGCAGTCTAACGCTGGCACAGCCAATCGATGGCTCCTTCAACGCTCGTGGCCTGTGCAAATGGCGCGAGCCGAAGAACTACCTCGGCGATCTGTCCGCGCTCATCTGGACTTCCCAGTTGATGCTGTTTGACTCGGTCTGCTTTGCGTGCAAGGACAATCGGCAACAGATCTTGGCTCGACTCCAGGATACGTGCCGTGCCTACTGTCACGACATGGCAGAGTCTCCGCTAGGGCAAATGCTGCAGTGGACATCGTATCTGTTTGCAGCGTTCATGGACACCATGGTCAAACCCCAGGCATGCTGGTCGATCGACGGCTTGACGGTCCAATACAAAGGCACCGAGCTTCACTTGGACCACATCTCGCAGCTGGTGGTCAGTGAGTACAAAGTTGCCTCCCGGATTCTCTACGAAGATCTCCTCCTCGGCCTCATGGCCGATATGCCACATATCGAGTCGTGGCGGCTCCAAGACTATCTCGACCAAGCCGAACAGGGAGCTTCGTCGCGCACAGACGCGCGCCAGGCCGATCTGCTAGCAGAGACACAGCTCGCCATCTTGAACAAGATCGAAGCGAGTCCAGAACTACAGCGAACCTTTGTTCGACAGCTCGATTTGCGGCGCCCGGCGTTTTGCTTCTGCCCAAATGCCATCGCTCTGTACGAGAAGCGTATCCAAGACTTTCTCGAGCGATTGCTGGTCATGATCCACATTTCTATCTGGTCCACCGCTGCGAGCATTCTGAGCTTCTATCGGTGATTGTGTCTGACACGGATGATCGACGTCGATCTGTGGTCGTACGGGAGAAGAGCGTTCTGCTTCGCGTCCTCGACCACAAAAGTCTCGATCTGACCGGCTCAGAAAAGGACAAACTCCGATTCCTGCCTGCCGAGATTGGTTCTCTTCTTCTCACCTTTCTTGCCTTTGTGCAGCCGCTGCGTAGGGTATTCCTACGCCAGATCAAGCCTGAGGCGCGTCTTTCGCCGTACCTCTGGTCCAAATTGGATGGCTCCGTGTGGGATGATGGCCGTGTGTCGGCTTGCCTTTCGCGAGCGTGTGCGCAAGCTGCTGTACCCGTGTTCAAGGCCGCCTGGTGGCGGCAAGTTGCCGCCTCGATCATCAAAGAAAAGCTCAGCCAGCAGCAGCGTGCACACTTTGACTTGGACGACGTCGAAGCCTCTGAGGAGATCGAAGACGAGGAGGACCTTGCCTACCTGGCCGGCATGAGCAATCACAGCGTCAGCACGCCCAACCATGCCTATGCTGGTAGAACCTACTTGACTGCTTCCAGCTTGATCCACCACGCCTATCACGCCTCAGACAGCTGGCGCACACTGTTCAACATTGATGCAAAGCTGCTCGCCGAGCGACTGGGTCCAGGCTCCTGTGCCGCAGCTCAGCGGGTAGCGCAGCCGGCATAGGATAAGTGGAAGACGAGTCAGTATCGCGAGCAACCGAAGACGGGCTACTTGCAGTGGCACGCAACTCCCTGTGCTTGGCCCATGGACTTTCTCTGTGCATCGGAGTCTTTGCAGCCGCACCGCAGCGCTTCTGGGCCGACTCGCATCTCTTGGCCAGTTTGCTGGAGCGAGCTCTCAAGGGCAGCGATCGAGCCTCGCACTTGCATCTGCCCATCTCTGTGGTCGCACACTGGACGGCACGGGATCGAACGACGCAGGTACTGGCGGGGTGGTGCTCGATCGGGCCAAAGCCACGTCCTATTCACGCTCTCTCCAGAACTCCCAAAGCAATCAGCGATGAGCTCATACGGTGCTATCTCGATGGTTGGAAAGAACAGCGCTGGCTTCGAGCTCCAATTCGCCGGACTGGCGCCTGACATTTGATGTGAAGAGTGTACTGTCTGCATACCCTATTTTTCTGCTCGAGACCGTCGTCTCCCCGTTTGTAGCCCACCTTGAGCCTAGTACTTATTACCTCTGCACACCGGTTGTCGGCCCTACATATGCTAGTACGCATTCGACTGCGACAGCCATATCACTCCGTGTCAGAGGCAGAGTCGTTCGGCGGCGTGGAACATGCGTGCTGATTCCAAGGCTCACGACCACCCGTAGTTGGTCATTTTAGCCCACAATAAAGAAGTAGAACGCAACACAAAGGACAGCAGTCGTACAAGCTCTGCCTACGAGTCGCAACTAGCTCGAACGTTCAACCCTGCCGCCTTGCCGCGGAGCAATGGGTTCGCGGTTATCTTCCGTCTGAAACCAGATGTAGCAAATCTACTGTTCTCAAGGGGAGCAACTCTCATTCCAATTCAAGCGCATATGGCGGCAAGGAGAGAAAGAAACACATTCGTAAGCCGAGACATCGCTGCTTGTGACGAGGACGGTAGTGTTCACCCAGTCAGATCCGTACGCTTGAGGTCTCCGTTGTGTGGCGGGCAAGGCTCGAACAAAACGAAACGTAGCGAAAGGGAAACATGTTCATTGCAATTGCGTACTAAAAACGAAACAGGAGAGAGCTGCGGAAAGGATCAGGACAGAGACGAAATCGAGGGTGCTGGTGGCGCCTTGAGCCTGCAGAACGGTGTTGAACGTTGGGAAACCCTAGAGCAGGCGATAATCGAACTCACCCTAAATGGAATCCGACTCGGGCTGGATGCGCTCATTCCACATGGGCTTTTCGATGATGTTGAGAGGGTTTGGTGCGGGATCAGAGCTAGACGACAGAATGTCCACCAAGGTTGAACGGGCCTCGAAAAGGTCGAGACAGGGGTAAGCGTGCGGGCCGAGCAAACCCCGAATGCACAGCCGAGGGCACTGTTGACCGGTAATAGGCGTCACTTGCGGTCGAGAGCCGTCTTGCGCTTTCTTGAACCCGGTGCTTGTGCCAAGGTCGAAAAGCACGATCAACAGAGCCTGTTCGGTCAGTGGCTTCTCGTTTGGCGGTGCCATCGAGGCGCTCTTGATCACCGGTCCAGCAACGACAGGCGCTGAACTAGCAGGGACCGTGGTGCTCTGTGGATCCCTTCGGTTCTTTGCTTCCCAGGCAATGTAGGTCATGTAGCGCGCAGCGTGCCTCTCGCCCTCTCTGGGCTCAAGAGTGATGTTAGAGGCATCGGTCGACGAACCATCAACGAAGGGTCGGTCGAGATGACCTACAAAGACCGGGATGATGCCATCGATGCCATGCTGTGTGTGCGACATTTGCACGGCTACTCCACGTTTCCAACAGTGCCAGAGAAATTCGGGTGTTATCTTGTTGATCGCTTTGGGCAGCATGTCGAAATGCGTAAAGTTGATCCACATCGGTAGCATAGAGGAAGCCGATTGCAACTGATCTCTGAACGGAATCGCATGCCGTTCGGTGCGTGAGCCGGCATCGTAGACATCTTCAAGGCGTTGGCGCAGCGCAGCGAGATTGGCTTCGTCGAGGTCGGCAAGGTTCTCAAGAACGCTTTCGAGACGCACGGGCTTGGCGTAGATGCTGGCGCCCACGTGTTGGGTGTCCGACGATTCCTTTGGCTCGGTTTGTTCGATTTTTTTGCGCTTCACGGCGTCGCAAGCAACCATCAAGATGATCCGCGAGGCAAGTTCACCGAAACTGCCCTTCAGCAAGGCAACATCGGGGTTGAGCAAGCATTCTTGCTGAAATTTCTTGAGGATGTCTGCGTACGTGTAGCCTCTCGCTTTCTCAGCTGACTGGAGGTAGGGAGCCAGCATGATATTGGAAGCAGCGATGGCTAGCACAGGCTCTGATGGAGATTCAACGTGCATGACACCCTCGCTGGTAACATGCGTGACAATGCGCATGTGGCGATCTACGTGTGCTGTCGACGAATTGCTTCTGTCTTGCAAAGAGTTCCGAGTTGGCGATTCAGTCGGCGAGAATT